>NC_074671.1:1428636-1728636 GCF_029448725.1 Salvelinus fontinalis
AAGCTGTTTTCTAGAATATGCATAATGAAAGCTGTTTTCTAGAATATGCATTGTCACGCCCTGGCCTTATTATTCTTTGTTTTCTTTATTATTTTAGTTAGGTCAGGGTGTGACATGGGTAATGTTTATGTTTTGTTGGTTTTGGGTGTTTATTTGGTAAAGGGGTTATGGGGTGTAGTAGATGGTTTTGTGTTGAGTGTATATGTCTAGTGTTGTCTATGTTGGTTAGTTATCTAGGAGAGTCTATGGTTACCTGAATGAGTTCCCAATTAGAGACAGCTGATTTCGGTTGTCTCTGATTGGGAGCCTTATTTAGGGTAGCCATAGGCTCTCATTGGTTGTGGGTAATTGTCTATGTAAGAACGTTAGTAGCCTGTATGTTTGTGCACAACGTTTGTAGCTTCACGGTCGTTTTGTTGTTTTGTTGTTTTGTTAAAGTGTTTTTGTGTCGTGTTCATCTTCGTGTTATAATAAAAGAAGATGGCATATTTTCCAACTGCTGCATTTTGGTCCGTTAATCCGCCACACGATCGTGACAGAATTACCCACCATAGGACCAAGCGGCATGGAAGGCGGCAACAGGACCTACCTACACAGGATCTCTGGAGTTGGGAGGACGAATTGGAAAGAGATGGACCTTGGGATCAACCTGGAGAATATCGCCTCCCTCGTGAAGAGCTGGAGGCAGCGAAAGCCGAGAGGAGGCGATATGAGGAGGCAGCACGGAGACAAGGCTGGAAACCCGTGAGTACACCCCAAAAATTTCTTGGGGGGGGCCTTAAAGGGAGTGTGGCGAAGTCAGGTAGGAAACCTGCGCCTACTCCCTGTACTTACCGTGGAGAGCGGGAGTACGGGCAGACACCGTGTTACGCAGTAGAGCGCACGGTGTCTCCTGTACGCGTGCATAGCCCGGTTCGGTACATTTCAGCTCCACGTATCGGCCGGGCTAGACTGAGCGTTGAGCCATATGTCATGAAGCCGGCCCAACGCATCTGGTCACCAGTGCGTCTCCTCGGGCCGGCGTACATGGCACCAGCCTTACGCATGGTGTCCCCGGTTCGCCTACATAGGCCGGTGCGGGTTATTCCACCTCCCCGCACTGGTCAGGGGACGGGGAGCATAGAATCAGGTAAGGTTGGGCAGGCTCGGCGTTCAAGGGAGCCAGTACGCCTGCACGGTCCGGTATTTCCGGCGCCACCTCCCCGCCCCAACCCAGTACCACCAGTGCCTCCTCCACGCACTAGTTATATGGTGCGTGTCTCCAGCCCTTTACCACCAGTGTCTAAACCACGCACCAAGCCTCCTGTGTGTCCCCAGAGTCCTGTGCGTCCTGTTGCTGCTCCCCGCACTAGCCCTGAGATGCGTGTCTCCAGCCCGGTGCCACCAGTCCCGGCACCACGCACCAGGCCTACAGTGCGCCTCAGCCGGCAGGAGTCTGCCGTCTGCACAGCGTTGACTGAACTGCTCGTCTCCCCAGCGCCATCTGAGCCATCCGTCTCCCCAGCGCCATCTGAGCCATCCGTCTCCCCAGCGCCATCTGAGCCATCCGTCTGCAATGAGCCTGCAAAGCCGCCCGTCTGCCATGAGCCTGAAAAGCCGCCCGTCTGCCATGAGCCCACTGAGCCGTCCGCCAGACAGGAGCCGCTAGAGCCGCCAGCCAGACAGGAGCCGCTAGAGCCGTCCGTCAGACAGGATCTGCCAGAGCCGCCAACCAGACAGGATCTGCCAGAGCCGCCAACCAGACAGGATCTGCCAGAGCCGCCAACCAGACAGGAGCAGCCAGATCAGTCAGCCAGCCATGAGCAGCCAGATCCGTCAGCTAGCCATGAGCAGCCAGATCCGTCAGCTAGCCATGAGCAGCCAGATCCGTCAGCTAGCCATGAGCAGCCAGATCCGTCAGCTAGCCATGAGCAGCCAGATCCGTCAGCTAGCCATGAGCAGCCAGATCCGTCAGCTAGCCATGAGCAGCCAGATCCGTCAGCTAGCCATGAGCAGCCAGATCCGTCAGCTAGCCATGAGCAGCCAGATCCGTCAGCTAGCCATGAGCAGCCAGATCCGTCAGCTAGCCATGAGCAGCCAGATCCGTCAGCCAGCCATGAGCAGCCAGATCCGTCAGCCAGCCATGAGCAGCCAGATCCGTCAGCCAGCCATGAGCAGCCAGATCCGTCAGCCAGCCATGAGCAGCCAGATCAGTTAGCCAGCCATGAGCAGCCAGATCCGTTAGCCAGCCATGAGCAGCCAGATCTGTCAGCCAGCCATGGGCCGTCCCTCAGTCCGGAGCTGCAGTCCCTCAGTCCGGAGCTGCAGTCCCTCAGTCCGGAGCTGCCATTCCTCAGTCCGGAGCTGCCCCTTACCCTGGTGCTGCCCCTTACCCTGGTGCTGCCCCTTACCCTGGTGCTGCCCCTTACCCTGGTACTGCCCCTTATCCTGGTACTGCCCCTGACCCTGGTACTGCCCCTTACCCTGGTACTGGTCCTTAGTCCGGAGCTGTCCCTTAGTCCGGAACTCCCCCTTAATGCAATGGGGTTAATGTGGAGGGGGGTCGTTTGGAGGAAGCCTAGGAGGTGGTTAGGTACTGTGGTGACGTGGGGACTACGACCAGAGCCGGAGCCGCCACCGTGGAGGGGAGCCCACCCAGACCCTCCCCTAGACTGTGTATGGTGCGCCCGGAGTTCGCGCCTCAAGGGGGGGGTTATGTCACGCCCTGGCCTTATTATTCTTTGTTTTCTTTATTATTTTAGTTAGGTCAGGGTGTGACATGGGTAATGTTTATGTTTTGTTGGTTTTGGGTGTTTATTTGGTAAAGGGGTTATGGGGTGTAGTAGATGGTTTTGTGTTGAGTGTATATGTCTAGTGTTGTCTATGTTGGTTAGTTATCTAGGAGAGTCTATGGTTACCTGAATGAGTTCCCAATTAGAGACAGCTGATTTCGGTTGTCTCTGATTGGGAGCCTTATTTAGGGTAGCCATAGGCTCTCATTGGTTGTGGGTAATTGTCTATGTAAGAACGTTAGTAGCCTGTATGTTTGTGCACAACGTTTGTAGCTTCACGGTCGTTTTGTTGTTTTGTTGTTTTGTTAAAGTGTTTTTGTGTCGTGTTCATCTTCGTGTTATAATAAAAGAAGATGGCATATTTTCCAACTGCTGCATTTTGGTCCGTTAATCCGCCACACGATCGTGACATGCATAATGAAAGATGTTTTCTAGAATATGCATAATGAAAGCTGTTCTCTAGAATATGCATAATGAAAGCTGTTTTCTAGAATATGCATAATGAAAGCTGTTTTTTAGAATATGCATAATGAAAGCTGTTTTTTAGAATATGCATAATGAAAGCTGTTTTCTAGAATATGCATAATGAAAGCTGTTTTCTAGAATATGCATAATGAAAGCTGTTTTCTAGAATATGCATAATGAAAGCATGTCTATAGTACAGGTCCTGTTATTCAGGCTTGCTGTTATTCAGGATTGCTGATATTCAGGCTTGCTATAATTCAGGCTTGCTATAATTCAGACTTGTTGTAATTCAGGCTTTATGTTATTCAGGCTTGTTGTTATTCAAGATTGATGTAACAGAACATAGGGTTTTACCTGCTGTCTCGGCCAGGTTAACAGCCTTGCTCTCTTTAAAGGAGGACATCTCATAGAAGGCCTGGGTGTCTTTAGCGTGCTCAAACCCTGAGAAGTGGACACTCTTACAGTAGATCACCAGGTCAGACAGCTGCTTGGCTAGCTTGATCTTTGTCTTCTGAAAAGCAATAAGACATCAAGTTTATAATATCTACAGAAACAGAGAGAATGGATTTCTGTCAAAGTATTCACATGTGTGTTTTCCTTGGCATAGGGCTTGTCATTTGAAATGGCACTAGTTCTTCTGAGGACAGTTGTGCAGCTAATCCAGCATGCCTTGGCCCTGTTGGGGGGTGTACGTGCAAAGCAACACAGTAGCATGACTATGTCAGAAAGAACACCTTTACCCTGCCCTTTACCCTAAACTGGGTTAGTATCCTCACCCCAGCCCCGCCCCTTACCCTAAACCGGGTTAGTATCCTAACCCCAGCCCCGCCCCTTACCCTAAACCGAGTTAGTATCCTCACCCCAACCCCGCCCCTTACCCTAAACCGGGTTAGTATCCTCACCCCAGCCCCGCCCCTTACTCTATATTCATGTCTTGTTTAGTCTGATGTCTCTTAGTCCACCCCTCTCTATATTCACGTCTTGTTTAGTCTGATGTCTCTTAGTCCACCCCTCTCTATATTCATGTCTTGTTTAGTCTGATGTCTCTGAGTCCACCCCTCTCTATATTCATGTCTTGTTTAGTCTGATGTCTCTTAGTCCACCCCTCTCTATATTCATGTCTTGTTTAGTCTGATGTCTTCTCTAAGTCCACCCCTCTCTTTATTCATGTCTTGTTTAGTCTGATGTCTCTAAGTCCACCCCTCTCTTTATTCATGTCTTGTTTAGTCTGATGTCTCTGAGTCCACCCCTCTCTATATTCATGTCTTGTTTAGTCTGATGTCTTCTCTTAGTCCACCCCTCTCTTTATTCATGTCTTGTTTAGTCTGATGTCTCTGAGTCCACCCCTCTCTATATTCATGTCTTGTTTAGTCTGATGTCTCTGAGTCCACCCCTCTCTTTATTCATGTCTTGTTTAGTCTGATGTCTCTGAGTCCACCCCTCTCTCTATTCATGTCTTGTTTAGTCTGATGTCTTCTCTGAGTCCACCCCTCTCTATATTCATGTCTTGTTTAGTCTGATGTCTTCTCTGAGTCCACCCCTCTCTATATTCATGTCTTGTTTAGTCTGATGTCTTCTCTGAGTCCACCCCTCTCTATATTCATGTCTTGTTATGTCTGATGTCTTCTCTGAGTCCACCCCTCTCTATATTCATGTCTTGTTTAGTCTGATGTCTCTGAGTCCACCCCTCTCTCTATTCATGTCTTGTTTAGTCTGATGTCTTCTCTGAGTCCACCCCTCTCTATATTCATGTCTTGTTTAGTCTGATGTCTTCTCTGAGTCCACCCCTCTCTATATTCATGTCTTGTTTAGTCTGATGTCTTCTCTGAGTCCACCCCTCTCTATATTCATGTCTTGTTTAGTCTGATGTCTCTGACTCCACCCCTCTCTATATTCATGTCTTGTTTAGTCTGATGTCTTCTCTGAGTCCACCCCTCTCTATATTCATGTCTTGTTTAGTCTGATGTCTTCTCTGAGTCCACCCCTCTCTATATTCATGTCTTGTTTAGTCTGATGTCTTCTGAGTCCACCCCTCTCTTTATTCATGTCTTGTTTAGTCTGATGTCTCTGAGTCCACCCCTCTCTCTATTCATGTCTTGTTTAGTCTGATGTCTTCTCTGAGTCCACCCCTCTCTATATTCATGTCTTGTTTAGTCTGATGTCTTCTCTGAGTCCACCCCTCTCTATATTCATGTCTTGTTTAGTCTGATGTCTTCTCTGAGTCCACCCCTCTCTATATTCATGTCTTGTTTAGTCTGATGTCTCTGAGTCCACCCCTCTCTTTATTCATGTCTTGTTTAGTCTGATGTCTCTGAGTCCACCCCTCTCTCTATTCATGTCTTGTTTAGTCTGATGTCTTCTCTGAGTCCACCCCTCTCTATATTCATGTCTTGTTTAGTCTGATGTCTCTGAGTCCACCCCTCTCTTTATTCATGTCTTGTTTAGTCTGATGTCTCTGAGTCCACCCCTCTCTATATTCATGTCTTGTTTAGTCTGATGTCTTCTCTGAGTCCACCCCTCTCTATATTCATGTCTTGTTCAGTCTGATGTCTCTGAGTCCACCCCTCTCTTTATTCATGTCTTGTGTAGTCTGATGTCTTCTCTGAGTCCACCCCTCTCTATATTCATGTCTTGTTTAGTCTGATGTCTTCTCTGAGTCCACCCCTCTCTTTATTCATGTCTTGTTTAGTCTGATGTCTCTGAGTCCACCCCTCTCTATATTCATGTCTTGTTTAGTCTGATGTCTCTTAGTCCACCCCTCTCTATATTCATGTCTTGTTTAGTCTGATGTCTTCTCTGAGTCCACCCCTCTCTATATTCATGTCTTGTTTAGTCTGATGTCTTCTCTGAGTCCACCCCTCTCTATATTCATGTCTTGTTATGTCTGATGTCTTCTCTGAGTCCACCCCTCTCTATATTCATGTCTTGTTTAGTCTGATGTCTTCTCTGAGTCCACCCCTCTCTATATTCATGTCTTGTTTAGTCTGATGTCTTCTCTGAGTCCACCCCTCTCTTTATTCATGTCTTGTTTAGTCTGATGTCTCTGAGTCCACCCCTCTCTCTATTCATGTCTTGTTTAGTCTGATGTCTTCTCTGAGTCCACCCCTCTCTATATTCATGTCTTGTTTAGTCTGATGTCTTCTCTGAGTCCACCCCTCTCTATATTCATGTCTTGTTTAGTCTGATGTCTTCTCTGAGTCCACCCCTCTCTATATTCATGTCTTGTTTAGTCTGATGTCTCTGAGTCCACCCCTCTCTTTATTCATGTCTTGTTTAGTCTGATGTCTCTGAGTCCACCCCTCTCTCTATTCATGTCTTGTTTAGTCTGATGTCTTCTCTGAGTCCACCCCTCTCTATATTCATGTCTTGTTTAGTCTGATGTCTCTGACTCCACCCCTCTCTATATTCATGTCTTGTTTAGTCTGATGTCTTCTCTGAGTCCACCCCTCTCTATATTCATGTCTTGTTTAGTCTGATGTCTTCTCTGAGTCCACCCCTCTCTATATTCATGTCTTGTTATGTCTGATGTCTTCTCTGAGTCCACCCCTCTCTATATTCATGTCTTGTTTAGTCTGATGTCTCTCTGAGTCCACCCCTCTCTATATTCATGTCTTGTTTAGTCTGATGTCTTCTCTGAGTCCACCCCTCTCTTTATTCATGTCTTGTTTAGTCTGATGTCTTCTCTGAGTCCACCCCTCTCTCTATTCATGTCTTGTTTAGTCTGATGTCTTCTCTGAGTCCACCCCTCTCTATATTCATGTCTTGTTTAGTCTGATGTCTTCTCTGAGTCCACCCCTCTCTCTATTCATGTCTTGTTTAGTCTGATGTCTTCTCTGAGTCCACCCCTCTCTATATTCATGTCTTGTTTAGTCTGATGTCTTCTCTGAGTCCACCCCTCTCTATATTCATGTCTTGTTTAGTCTGATGTCTTCTCTGAGTCCACCCCTCTCTATATTCTTGTCTTGTTTAGTCTGATGTCTCTGAGTCCACCCCTCTCTTTATTCATGTCTTGTTTAGTCTGATGTCTCTGAGTCCACCCCTCTCTCTATTCATGTCTTGTTTAGTCTGATGTCTTCTCTGAGTCCACCCCTCTCTATATTCATGTCTTGTTTAGTCTGATGTCTCTGAGTCCACCCCTCTCTTTATTCATGTCTTGTTTAGTCTGATGTCTCTGAGTCCACCCCTCTCTATATTCATGTCTTGTTTAGTCTGATGTCTTCTCTGAGTCCACCCCTCTCTATATTCATGTCTTGTTCAGTCTGATGTCTCTGAGTCCACCCCTCTCTTTATTCATGTCTTGTTTAGTCTGATGTCTTCTCTGAGTCCACCCCTCTCTATATTCATGTCTTGTTTAGTCTGATGTCTTCTCTGAGTCCACCCCTCTCTTTATTCATGTCTTGTTTAGTCTGATGTCTTCTCTGAGTCCACCCCTCTCTATATTCATGTCTTGTTTAGTCTGATGTCTCTGAGTCCACCCCTCTCTATATTCATGTCTTGTTTAGTCTGATGTCTTCTCTGAGTCCACCCCTCTCTATATTCATGTCTTGTTTAGTCTGATGTCTTCTCTGAGTCCACCCCTCTCTATATTCATGTCTTGTTATGTCTGATGTCTTCTCTGAGTCCACCCCTCTCTCTATTCATGTCTTGTTTAGTCTGATGTCTTCTCTGAGTCCACCCCTCTCTATATTCATGTCTTGTTTAGTCTGATGTCTCTGAGTCCACCCCTCTCTTTATTCATGTCTTGTTTAGTCTGATGTCTTCTCTGAGTCCACCCCTCTCTCTATTCATGTCTTGTTTAGTCTGATGTCTTCTCTGACTCCACCCCTCTCTATATTCATGTCTTGTTTAGTCTGATGTCTTCTCTGAGTCCACCCCTCTCTATATTCATGTCTTGTTCAGTCTGATGTCTCTGAGTCCACCCCTCTCTTTATTCATGTCTTGTTTAGTCTGATGTCTTCTCTGAGTCCACCCCTCTCTATATTCATGTCTTGTTTAGTCTGATGTCTTCTCTGAGTCCACCCCTCTCTCTATTCATGTCTTGTTTAGTCTGATGTCTTCTCTGAGTCCACCCCTCTCTATATTCATGTCTTGTTATGTCTGATGTCTTCTCTGAGTCCACCCCTCTCTATATTCATGTCTTGTTTAGTCTGATGTCTTCTCTGAGTCCACCCCTCTCTATATTCATGTCTTGTTTAGTCTGATGTCTTCTCTGAGTCCACCCCTCTCTTTATTCATGTCTTGTTTAGTCTGATGTCTCTGAGTCCACCCCTCTCTCTATTCATGTCTTGTTTAGTCTGATGTCTTCTCTGAGTCCACCCCTCTCTATATTCATGTCTTGTTTAGTCTGATGTCTTCTCTGAGTCCACCCCTCTCTATATTCATGTCTTGTTTAGTCTGATGTCTTCTCTGAGTCCACCCCTCTCTATATTCATGTCTTGTTTAGTCTGATGTCTCTGAGTCCACCCCTCTCTCTATTCATGTCTTGTTTAGTCTGATGTCTCTGAGTCCACCCCTCTCTATATTCATGTCTTGTTTAGTCTGATGTCTTCTCTGAGTCCACCCCTCTCTATATTCATGTCTTGTTCAGTCTGATGTCTCTGAGTCCACCCCTCTCTTTATTCATGTCTTGTTTAGTCTGATGTCTTCTCTGAGTCCACCCCTCTCTATATTCATGTCTTGTTTAGTCTGATGTCTTCTCTGAGTCCACCCCTCTCTTTATTCATGTCTTGTTTAGTCTGATGTCTCTGAGTCCACCCCTCTCTATATTCATGTCTTGTTTAGTCTGATGTCTCTTAGTCCACCCCTCTCTATATTCATGTATTGTTTAGTCTGATGTCTCTGAGTCCACCCCTCTCTATATTCATGTCTTGTTTAGTCTGATGTCTTCTCTGAGTCCACCCCTCTCTATATTCATGTCTTGTTTAGTCTGATGTCTTCTCTGAGTCCACCCCTCTCTTTATTCATGTCTTGTTTAGTCTGATGTCTCTGAGTCCACCCCTCTCTATATTCATGTCTTAATTAGTCTGATGTCTCTGAGTCCACCCCTCTCTATATTCATGTCTTGTTTAGTCTGATGTCTCTGAGTCCACCCCTCTCTATATTCATGTCTTGTTTAGTCTGATGTCTTCTCTGAGTCCACCCCTCTCTATATTCATGTCTTGTTTAGTCTGATGTCTTCTCTGAGTCCACCCCTCTCTCTATTCATGTCTTGTTTAGTCTGATGTCTTCTCTGAGTCCACTCCTCTCTATATTCATGTCTTAATTAGTCTGATGTTTTGTTTTGACCCAAGTTTTGTTGTTTTTATTATTCTAAAGCAACTTTGGGTCCTTGAAAAGTGCTATATTAAGTCCCATGTATTATTCTAGTGAGCTACTTTTGACCAATGTCATATGTGCCCTGGTAGGGGACTACTAGGGAATAGGGTGCCATCTACCTTGGCACCACAGCAGTGTGTTACCATACCTTGGCTTTGGCCTTCTGTCCGTTGGAGTCTGTCTTGGAGTGGTTGGTCTCTGCAGCCTCGTCCTCCTCTGAGACACAGTCTTCCTCTACTCCAGGACTAGTATTGCTGAAGACGGAATCCAGCTTGTTCAGACGTTTCCCCTTGATGATGAACCGACCCTTCAACTCCTACACAGAGACAGACAGATACACATTGCGTTGACGGAGATGCATCTGTTATAGATCATCAAATTAGTCTGATGTCCTGATCTATAATGTCCTGATCTATCATGTCCTGATCTATACTGTCCTGTTCTATAATGTCCTGATCTATAATGTCCTGATCTATCATGTTCTGATCTATCATGTCCTGATCTATCATGTCCTGATCTATACTGATCTATACTGTCCTGATCTATAATGTCCTGATCTATCATGTCCTGATCTATACTGATCTATACTGTCCTGATCTATAATGTCCTGATCTATCATGTCCTGATCTATACTGTCCTGATCTATAATGTCCTGATCTATCATGTTCTGATCTATCATGTCCTGATCTATCATGTCCTGATCTATCATGTCCTGATCTATAATGTCCTGATCTATCATGTCCTGATCTATAATGTCCTGTTCTATCATGTCCTGATCTATCATGTCCTGATCTATCATGTCCTGATCTATCATGTCCTGATCTATAATGTCCTGATCTATCATGTCCTGATCTATCATGTCCTGATCTATAATGTCCTGATCTATCATGTCCTGATCTATCATGTCCTGATCTATCATGTTCTGATCTATCATGTTCTGATCTATCATGTCCTGATCTATCATGTCCTGATCTATCTTGTCCTGATCTATCATGTTCTGATCTATCATGTCCTGATCTATCATGTTCTGATCTATCATGTCCTGATCTATCATGTCCTGATCTATCATGTCCTGATCTATACTGTCCTGTTCTATAATGTCCTGATCTATACTGTCCTGATCTATCATGTCCTGATCTATAATGTACTGATCTATCATGTCCTGATCTATCATGTCCTGATCTATCATGTCCTGATCTATCATGTCCTGATCTATCATGTCCTGTTCTATCATGTCCTGATCTATCATGTCCTGATCTATCATGTCCTGATCTATAATGTCCTGATCTATCATGTCCTGATCTATCATGTCCTGATCTATCATGTCCTGATCTATCATGTCCTGATCTATCATGTCCTGATCTATCATGTCCTGATCTATCATGTCCTGATCTATCATGTCCTGATCTATCATGTCCTGATCTATCATGTCCTGATCTATCATGTCCTGATCTATCTTGTCCTGATCTATCTTGTCCTGATCTATCTTGTCCTGATCTATCATGTCCTGATCTATCATGTCCTGATCTATCATGTCCTGATCTATCATGTCCTGATCTATCATGTCCTGATCTATCATGTCCTGATCTATCATGTCCTGATCTATCATGTCCTGATCTATCATGTCCTGATCTATCATGTCCTGATCTATCATGTCCTGATCTATACTGATCTATACTGTCCTGATCTATAATGTCCTGATCTATCATGTCCTGATCTATCATGTCCTGATCTATCATGTCCTGATCTATCATGTCCTGATCTATCATGTCCTGATCTATACTGTCCTGATCTATCATGTCCTGATCTATCATGTCCTGATCTATACTGTCCTGATCTATAATGTCCTGATCTATCATGTCCTGATCTATACTGTCCTGTTCTATAATGTCTTGATCTATCATGTCCTGATCTATCATGTCCTGATCTATACTGTCCTGTTCTATAATGTCCTGATCTATCATGTCCTGATCTATCTTGTCCTGATCTATCGTGTCCTGATCTATCATGTCCTGATCTATCTTGTCCTGATCTATCATGTCCTGATCTATCATGTCCTGATCTATCATGTCCTGATCTATCATGTCCTGATCTATCATGTCCCGATCTATCATGTCCCGGTCTATAATGTCCCGATCTATAATGTCCCGATCTATCATGTCCCGATCTATCATGTCCCGATCTATCATGTCCCGATCTATCATGTCCCGCTCTATCATGTTCTGATCTATCATGTCCTGATCTATCATGTCCTGATCTATCATGTCCTGATCTATCATGTCCTGATCTATCATGTCCTGATCTATCATGTCCCGATCTATCATGTCCCGATCTATCATGTCCCGATCTATCATGTCCCGATCTATCATGTCCCGCTCTATCATGTTCTGATCTATCATGTCCTGATCTATCATGTCCTGATCTATCATGTCCTTCATGATCTGGCCTCTTCAAAAGGGTAGAGATCCCTTGTCAAAGATGATGATTTTTTTATATTGTGGTAAACATGCCCCTATAAAGAAAATGAGAATTAAAAACAGGTTCAGCCCCTGGTTCGACCGTGATCTGGCAGAGTGTCACGTTCTGACCATAGTTCTTGTGTGTTTTACTTGTTTTAGTGTTCTTCAGACGAAGAGGAGGAAGGTTGCCGTTACACAGAGTTACTCCATCTCAAGAATACCATTTGGCGAAAGGCTCGGCACATGCAAAATCAGGCTGACTGGCTCTTGTTCAGGCAAATGAGAAATAAATGCACTCAGGCTATCCGGAAGGCCAAAGTTAGTTACTTTAAGGAGAAGTTCTCTCTCTGTGGGTCTAACCCCAAGAAGTTCTGGAAAATGGTTAAAGACCTGGAGAATAAACCCTCCTCCTCACAGCTGCCCATGTCCCTTAAAGTTGATGATGTGGTTGTTACTGACAAGAAGAACATGGCTGAGCTCTTTAACTTCTTTGGGGTAGGGGGCAGTATTTTCACATCTGTATGAAAAGCATGCCCAGAGTAAACTGGATAGAAAACACTCTGAAGTTTCTAAAACTGTTTGAATTATGTCTGTGAGAATAACAGAACTCATATGGAAGGCAAAACCGTGAGAAAAAATCCAACTAGGAAGTGGGAAATCTGAGGTTTGTAGTTTTTCAACTCTTTGCTTATCCAAGGTACATTGGAAATGGGGTCATGTTGCACTTCTTAAGGCTTCCACTAGATGTCAACAGTCTTTAGAACCTTGTTTGATGCTTCTACTGTGAAGTGGGGGCGAATGAGAGGAGATTGAGTAAGGTCTCTCCCAGAGTGTCACGAGCTGACCATGCGCTGACCATGTGCATTCATGTGAGAGTTTGTGAGATAATTTCTGAAGAAAAAGGAATTCTCCAGTTGGAACATTATTAAAGATTCATGTTAAAAACATCCTAAAGATTGATTCTATACATCGTTTGACATGTTCCTACTAACTGTAACGGAACTTTTTGGACTTTTCGTCCGTACTTTCCGCTGGACTTGCACGCGTGTGGTGAGTTTAGATTATGTACTGAACACGCGAACAACAAGGAGGAATTTGGACATAAATTATGGACATTATCGAACAAAACAAATATTTATTGTCGAACTGAGATTCCTGGGAGTGCATTCTGATGAAGATCATTAAAGGTAAGTGAATATTTATAATGCTATTTCTGACTTATGTTGACTCCAACATGGCGGATATCTCTTTGGGTTGATTTGTCATCTGAGCGCCGTACTCAGATCATTGCATGGCTTGCTTTTTCCGCCAATTTCTTTTTAAATCTGACACAGCGGTTGCATTAAGGAGAAGTGGATCTAAAATTCAAATGTGTAACACTTGTATTTTCATCAACATTTATGATGACTATTTCTGTAAATTGATGTGGCTCTCTGCAAAATCACCGGATGTTCTGGAACTACTAAACATAACGCGCCAATGTAAACTCAGATTTTTGGATATAAATATGAACTTTATCGAACAAACAATACATGTATTGTGTAACATGATGTCCTATGAGTGTCATCTGATGAAGATCATCAAAGGTTAGTGATTCATTTTATCTCTATTTCTGCTTTTTGTGACTCCTCTCTTTGGCTGGAAAAATCGCTGTGTTTTTCTGTGAATAGGCACTCACCTAACATAATCGTTTGGTTTGCTTTCGTCGTAAAGCCTATTTAAAATCGGACACTGTGGCTGGATTTACAACAAGTGTATCTTTAAAATGGTGTATAATACTTGTATGTTTGAGGAATTTTAATGATGGGATTTCTGTTGTTTTGAATTTGGCGCCCTGCAGATTCACTGGCTGTTGACGAGGTGAGACGTTACCGTCCCACATACCCTAGAGAGGTTAATCACCACTTCATTAAGTCAGGATTCCTATTTGACTCAGCCAAGCCTCCTTGCCTGTTCAACATTTCATAGACAGACTCTAACAGACAGACACCGTTAGCCTCATAGACAGACAGGCTCTGTCATAGACAGACAGGTGGGTGGGTGGGTGGGTGGGTGGGTGGGTGGGTGGGTGGGTGAATTGATTGATGGATGGGTAGATGGTAGGATAAATTGATTGGATGGATGGATTGGTGGGTTGATGGGTGGGTAGGTGGATGAATTGATGGATGGATGGACTGGTGGGTTGATGGGTGGGTGGGTGGATAAATTGATGGATTGATTGATTATCTGCTAGTCTCTGACCTGGGGTGAGGGGAAGGCAGTGGGCATCTGGTCCTCCAGGGGGGAGGTGAGCAGGGCGCTGCCCAGGATGGAGATCATGTGCTGGGCCATCAGTTTCTGCTGCTCCAGTGTACAGTGGTTCTCCAGGGACAGGATCACTGGGTACTCTGATGTCTGGGGGACAGGAGGACAACAACATAACATTAGCAGTCATGTCCATCTCTTCTGGTAATCACAGGGCCGGTTTGACTTTATGGTGAAACCTTGAAGGAGTACTCCTTGAAGGGTTAGGGTTACCTTGAAGGAGTACTCCTTGATGGGTTAGATTTACCTTGAAGGTATACTCCTTGATGGGTTAGCGTTAGGGTTACCTTGAAGGAGTACTCCTTGATGGGTTAGAGTTACCTTGAAGGAGTACTCCTTGATGGGTTAGGGTTACCTTGAAGGAGTACTCCTTGATGGGTTAGGGTTAGGGTTACCTTGAAGGAGTACTCCTTGATGGGTTAGGGTTACCTTGAAGGAGTACTCCTTGATGGGTTAGGGTTAGGGTTACCTTGAAGGAGTACTCCTTGATGGGTTAGGGTTACCTTGAAGGTATACTCCTTGATGGGTTAAGGTTAGGGTTACCTTGAAGGCATACTCCTTGATGGGTTAAGGTTAGGGTTACCTTGAAGGAGTACTCCTTGATGGGTTAGGGTTAGGGTTACCTTGAAGGCATACTCCTTGATGGGTTAGGGTTACCTTGAAGGAGTACTCCTTGATGGGTTAGGGTTACCTTGAAGGAGTACTCCTTGATGGGTTAGGGTTACCTTGAAGGAGTACTCCTTGATGGGTTAGGGTTACCTTGAAGGCATACTCCTTGATAGCCTTGATGACGTCTTTAAACAGGACCTTGGAGGTGAGGGTGTGGCCGTGGTAGATGACTGGCTCCCCATGGGCCCCGTCCCAACAGTCTAGCTCCACACAGCGACAACTCTTCATCAGGGCCCTGAGGATCACAAGACAATCAACACACATATACAGTACTACTACTAATAGTACTTTATCTGTTTCTAGTACTAGATCTACTGTATATAGTACTATATTTACTCTATCTAGTACTTTATTTTCTGTACAGTGGCTTGCGAAGGTATTCTTTCTATTTTGTTGCCTTACAACCTGGAATTAAAATAGTTTTTTTTGGGGGGGGGGGGGGGGGGGGGGGGGGCGGTCGGGGGGGGGGTGTATCATTTGATTTACACAACATGCACAATATGTTTTATTGTGGAACAAACAAGAAATAAGACAACAACAACAAAAACATTTGAGCGTGCATAATTATTCAACCCCCCCCCCCCCCCCCCCCCCCCAAAGTCAATACTTTGTAGAGCCACCTTTTGCAGCAATTACAGCAGCAAGTCTCTTGGGGTATGTCTCTATAAGCTTGGCACATCTAGCCACTGGGATTTTTGCCCGTTCTTCAAGGCAAAACTGCTCCATCTCCTTCTAGTTGGATGGGTTCTGCTGGTGTACAGCAATCTTTAAGTCATACCACAGATTCTCAATTGGATTGAGGTCTGGGCTTTGACTAGGCCATTCCAAGACATTTAAATGTTTCTCCTTAAACCACTCGAGTGTTGCTTTAGCAGTATGCTTAGGGTCATTGTCCTGCTGGAAGGTGAACCCTCGTCCCAGTCTCAAATCTCTGTGGGGATAGTGTTCTCGGAGTGATGAGAGGTGTTGGGTCTGCGCCAGACATAGCGTTTTTCTTGATGGCCAAAAAGCTCATTTTTAGTCTCATCTGACCAGAGTACCTTCTTCCATATGTTTGCGGAGTCTCCCTAATGTCTTTTGGTGAACTCCAAACATGTTTGCTTATTTTTTTCTTTAGGCAATGTCTTTTTTTCTGGCCACTCTTCCGTAAAGTTGAGCTCTGTGGAGTGTACAGCTTAAAGTGGTCCTATGGACAGATACTCCGATCTCCGCTGTGGAGCTTTGCAGCTCCTTCAGGGTTCTCTTTGGTCTCGTTGTTGCCTCTCTGATTAATGCCCTCTTTGCCTTGTCTGAGTTTTGGTGGGCGGCCCTCTCTTGGCAGGTTTGTTGTGCTGCCATATTCTTTCAATTTTTTAAGAATGGATTTAACGGTGCTCCGTGGGATGTTCAAAGTTTCTGATATTTTCTTATAACCCAACCCTGATCTGTACTTCTCCACAACTTTGTCCCTGACCTGTTTGGAAAGCTCCTTGGTCTTCATGGTGCCCCTTGCTTAGTGGTGTTGCAGACTATGGGGCCTTTCAGAACAGGTGGATACACACTGAGATCATATGACAGATCATGTGACATTTAGATTGCACACAGATGGACTTTATTTAACTAGTTATGTGACTTCTGAAGGTAATTGGTTGCACCAGATCTTATTTAGGGGCTTCATAGCAAAAGGGTTGAATACATATCCACACACCACTTCCATTATTTTTAAATAATTTTTTGAAACCAGTTATTTTTTTCATTTCACTATTTCGTGTATGTCCATATCATGAAATCCAAATACAAATAATTTTAAATTACAGGTTGTAATGCAACAAATAAGAAAAGGGGTGAATTTGCAAGGCACTGTATCTAGTACTCTATCTGTGTCTAGTACTATATATATTAATGTATTTGTATCTAGTACTATATCTACTGGCTCAGCCCAGTCAAAACTGTTCGCTGCTCTGGCACCCCAATGGTGGAACAAACTCCCTCACGACGCCAGGACAGCGGAGTCAATCACCACCTTCCGGAGACACCTGAAACCCCACCTCTTCAAGGAATACCTAGGATAAAGCAATCCTTCTGCCCCCCCCCCCCCCCCCCCCCCCCCAAAAAGATTTAGATGCACTATTGTAAAGTGGCTGTTCCACTGGATGTCATTAGGTGAATGCACCAATTTGTAAGTCGCTCTGGATAAGAGCGTCTGCTAAATGACTTAAATGTAAATGTAAATGTACTGTTTATAGTACTGTATTTTTTATAAATGTTTATTTAACCGTTATTTAACTAGACAAGCAGGTCAAGGTAACTCTTATTTACAATGACGGCCTACCCCGGCCAAACCCAGACAACGCTGGGGCAATTGTGTGCCCTATGGGACTCCCAATCATGGCCAGATGTGGATCCACTGTATCTAGTACTATAGCTACTGTATCTAGTACTGTATCTGTATTTAGTAATACATCTACTCGTCATAGCTGATTTTGGTGTTTGACTAGAATGTATATATATAAGTGCCTGGATTACTTTAATTTCGGTGAATCTCTTATACTATGGGTTAAGATTATGTACAAAACCCCAAAATAGTAAATAATGGTTACTTCTCAGAAAGTTTTGAGCTTTTAAGAGGAAAAAAACAAGGCTGTCCGTTGTCTCCATGTCTATTTATTATGGCCATTGCAATGCTAGCTATTAAAATTAGAACCAACAAGCACATCAAATCAAAAAAGGAGAGCTCCTTGGTCTTCATGGTGCCGCTTGCTTAGTGGTGTTGCAGACTCTGGGGCCTTTCAGAACAGGTGTATATATACTGAGATCATGTGACAGGGGTGGCACAGCAGTCTAAGGTACTACAGCTCAGTACAAGAGGTGTCACTACAGTCCCTGGTTCGAATCCAGGCTGAAACACATTTGGCTGTGATTGGGAGTCCCATAGGGTAAATGTATAAAAATATATAATTATAAAAATTAAGGGGTTACAAATCAAAGGGATAATAACAAAGTGTCGAAGCATGCCGATTAAGCTTATTCTTAAGTCCGCAATCTGGATCCATGCACACTCTCATTGAAGATCTTAGTCACTGTTCTAGCCTCTCTGGACTAAAACCTAATTATGACAACTATATTACGTGTTGGATCGTTAAAATACACAGTGTTTACACTTTCTTGTAGTTTACCAATAAAATGGTGAAGTAGACATACTTGGTATTTACGTCCCCAAAAATATCGCTATATGTAACTTCATAGACACTGTAACAAAGACATGTTTACTTTTTCGCTCGAGGGCCACATCGGGATTTTGAAATTCAACGGAGGGCTGCATTTTTTGAGGGACCAATTGTTTGTTAAAATCTTTTTGCAGGGGCCTCCCGAGTGGCGGTCTAAGGCACTGTCTATGACTGAGGCATCACTACAGACCCGGGTTCGATCCCAGGCTGTGTCACAGCCGTGACTGGGAGACCCATGAGGCGGTGCACAATTGGTCCAGCGTTGTTAGGAGTTTGGCAGGCAGAGAGTTCCTTGTCCCATCGCGCACTAGCGACTCCAGTGGCGGGCTGGGCGCAGTGCACGCTGACATGGCCGCCAGTTGGACGGGGTTTCCTCCGACACATTGGTGTGGCTGTTTTCTTGGGATATGCGGGTCAGTGTGTCAAGAAGTGTCAAGTAGAGGATGCACAGCTCTCGACATTCGCTTTTCCCGAGTTGCATTGATGGAACAAGACTGTAACTGCCAATTGGAAATGGGGGAGAAAAAAGGGGTAAGCATTTTTATTTTTTTATTTTTTTAGTGTTTATTAAGTTGTATGTAGCAATATGTTTACGTACTGTATGCAATATGTTGTATTAAGTATGTATTAATGTACATTGTACACCCCAATGTGCTGTCATTACTCATAACTTTTGAGGAGACCTGTTGTACTAAATATATCTGAGTACAGTTAAAGTGATGTTGTAGTCATTACTCAAACCGATAGTCTCTGTGACCCTGTAGGGGGTCCAGATCTGAGTTGTATCAGTTTGAACATTTTGAGTAAGGCCTAAGCCACACCTCCAGACACACGTAATAATCTGAAGTACCCCAAAGGGCCACTAAATGTCTTGTGAAAGATTACATAAAATCCTTCAACATACAAACATTCTGGTAGTTTACTGGTAAACTTCAAACGTTTCTAGTAATATACCCTCCCTTTGCAACCCTGTACTGGCCACATCAGGCCTGCGAGTAGGGTTTAGTAGGGTTTAGTAGGGTTTAGTATGGTTTAGTAGGGTTTAGTAGGGTTTAGTAGGGTTTAGTAGGGTTTAGTAGGGTTTAGTAGGGTTTAGTAGGGTTTAGTAGGGTTGCAAAATGTATGTAACTTTCCCAAAATTCTCAAACTTTCAAAAAATCCTGGTTGAAAGATTTCCAACTGAGATTTCTGGAAAACCTGGGAAATGTACCTACGTGCAAGTCACATTATGAGTTAGGGTTAGGAAGAAGGAAGGAATATCACTGGTACATTGAACTGGGTGAATATGAATGACAGTAACCTAAACCTATCACTGTTACATTGAACTGGGTGAATATGAATGACAGTAACCTAAACCTATCACTGTTACATTGAACTGGGTGAATATGAATGACAGTAACCTAAACCTATCACTGTTACATTGAACTGGGTGAATATGAATGACAGTAACCTAAACCTATCACTGTTACATTGAACTGGGTGAATATGAATGACAGTAACCTAAACCTATCACTGTTACATTGAACTGGGTGAATATGAATGACAGTAACCTAAACCTATCACTGTTACATTGAACTGGGTGAATATGAATGACAGTAACCTAAACCTAACGATGTTACATTGAACTGGGTGAATATGAATGACAGTAACCTAAACCTATCACTGTTACATTGAACTGGGTGAATAGAATATGAATGACAGTAACCTAAACCTATCACTGTTACATTGAACTGTATGTAAGGTATGGTTAGTTTAGATTAGAGGTAGTACGGTTAGTTTAGATTAGAGGTAGTACGGTTAGTTTAGATTAGAGGTAGTAATGTATGATTCGTTTAGATTAGAGGTAGTAAGGTATGATTAGTTTAGATTAGAGGTAGTAAGGTATGATTAGTCTAGATTAGAGGTAGTACGGTTAGTTTAGATTAGAGGTAGTAAGGTATGGTTAGTTTAGATTAGAGGTAGTAAGGTTAGTTTAGATTAGAGGTAGTAAGGTATGGTTAGTTTAGATTAGAGGTAGTAAGGTATGATTAGTTTAGATTAGAGGTAGTAAGGTTAGTTTAGATTAGATTAGAGGTAGTAAGGTTAGTTTAGATTAGAGGTAGTATGGTTATGTTAGATTAGAGGTAGTATGGTTAGTTTAGATTAGAGGTAGTATGGTTAGTTTAGATTAGAGGTAGTATGGTTAGTTTAGATTAGAGGTAGTAAGGTATGGTTAGTTTAGATTAGAGGTAGTAATGTATGGTTAGTTTAGATTAGAGGTAGTAATGTATGATTCGTTTAGATTAGAGGTTGTCATGGTTACTTGATATAGGCCTCTGTGCTGCTGGGGCCTTTGAGCTGGTCTTCCATCAGGTAGGTGTTGTGGGAGGAGCTGATGAAGTAGTGGTTGATTGGCTGGCTCATATCCTGGAACACCTCCTTGTGGGCGGGGTTGAAGATAGACCCCTCCTCCTGTTGCAGGTACATCAGGAAGCCATCTTTGGTCATGTGATTCTTCTGCTTTGCTGGGGGGGGGGCAGAATGAGTTAGGGGATTGGGCCTTGTGAAATAGCCCTCCCAGATATACAGTGCCTTCAGAAAGTATTCACACCCCTTGACACATTTTGTTGTGTTAGAGCCTGAATTGAAAATGTATTAAATTTAGATTTTTTTGTTCACTGGCCAACACACAATACCCCATAATGTCAAAGTTGAATTATGTTTTTCGTTGTTGTTTTTTAATTCATAAAAAATGAAAAGCTGAAATGTCTTGAGTCAATAAGTATTCAAACCCGTTGTTATGGCAATGCCTAAATATGTTCAGGAGTAAAATATTGCTTAACAAATTACATAATAAGTTGCATGGACTCACTCTGTGTGCAATAATTGTGTTTAACATGATTTTTGAATGACTACCTCATCTCTGTACCCCACACATACAATTATCTGTAAGGTCCCTCAGTCAGGCAGTGAATTTCAAACACAGATTCAACCACAAAGACCAGGGAGGTTTTCCAGTGCCTCGCAAAGAAGGGCACCTATTGGTAGATGGGTAAAAAAGCCGACATTGAATATCCCTTTTGAGCACGGTGAAGTTATTAATTACATTGGATGGTGTATCAATACACCCAGTCACTACAATGATACAGGCATCCTTCCTAACTCAGTTGCCAGAGAGGAAGGAAACCGCTCAGGGATTTCACCATGAGGCCAATGGTGACTTTAAAACAGTTACAGAGTTTAATGGCTGTGATAGGAGAAAACTGAGGATGGATCAACAACATGGTAGTTACTCCACAATACTAACCTAAATGACAGAGTGACAAGAAGGAAGCACGTACAGAATAACAAATATTCCAGAACATGCACCCTGTTTGCAACTGGCTATGGTTTCCAAATCAAGGCAAGCTTTTGTTAATATTCATTTATAGCCACTGGGGCCCGCCGGTGTAACTGCTAAACTGCTTGCTGACTGTACACTGTACTGCATGATTGTAGTGTTAGTTCTAGTAGCTATGTTGACTATGACATCTTGTTTGCAACTTTTGGACTAATGATTACACCCTATATCTGTTAGATGCAGGCAAAAGTGTGCAAGGCGAAATGGAATGTGTCACTGTCTGTCACCATGACTACAAAAAATTACTTTTCAACCTGTGCACGTACAGTGGGGCAAAAAAGTATTTAGTCAGCCACCAATTGTGCAAGTTCTGAAAATCACATTGTAGGATTTTTAATGAATTTATTTGCCAATTATGGTGGAAAATAAGTATTTGGTCACCTACAAACAAGCAAGATTTCTGGCTCTCACAGACCTGTAACAACTTCTTTAAGAGGCTCCTCTGTCCTCCACTCGTTAACTGTATTAATGGCACCTGTTTGAACTTGTTATCAGTATAAAAGACACCTGTCTACAACCTCAAACAGTCACACTCAACTCCACTATGGCCAAGACCAAAGAGCTGTCAAAGGACACCAGAAACAAAATTGTAGACCTGCACCAGTCCTGGAGTGGCCTAGCCAGTCTCCAGATCTCAACCCCATAGAAAATCTTTGGAGGGAGTTGAAAGTCCGTGTTGCCCAGCAACAGCCCCAAAACATCACTGCTCTAGAGGAGATCTGCATGGAGGAATGGGCCGAAATACCAGCAACAGTGTGTGAAAACCTTGTGAAGACTTACAGAAAACGTTTGACCTCTGTCATTGCCAACAAAGGGTATATAACAAAGTATTGAGATAAACCAAATACTTATTTTCCACCATAATTTGCAAATAAATTCATAAAAAATCCTACAATGTGATTTTCTGGATTTTTTTTTCTTATTTTGTCTGTCATAGTTGAAGTGTACCTATGATGAAAATTACAGGCCTCTCTCATCTTTTTAAGTGGGAGAACTTGCACAATTGGTGGCTGACTAAATACTTTTTTGCCCCACTGTATGTTGTAAACTGTCATTCATCGGCTAGGTTGCTCCTGCTGACTCCATATTCGGGTGTGGTATTCTGTAAGGCGTGCGTAACTGGTGGCAGTGAAGTCAGACGCAGGCGACTTTATAACCACCGGCATCCAGAATAATAAAGAATGGGTACAAAACCCGTCGCTCACCAGACAGCAATGTGCACAAGCACTTACAACAAACAATACCACACAAAGACATGGGGGGAACAGAGGGTTAAATACACTACACGTAATGAGGCAATGAAAACCAGGTGTGTGGGAAAACAAGACAAAACCAATGGAAAATGAAAAATGGATCGGCGATGGCTAGAAGACCGGTGACGTCGATCGCCGAACACCGACAAAAACAAGGAGAGGAACCAACTTCGGCAGAAGTCGTGACAGTAGCAACCTAATGATTAGAGTATAAAGTAGTAACCTAAACCTGTCAATGTTACATTGCGCTGGGTGAATGGAATATGAATGACAGTAACCTAATATACTGTAATAGAAATATGGCCGTGCTCATAAAAAACCCTGACCCTGATCTTAAAAGGCACCGACCACCACCGTGTTATGGGTATGCTTGTCATCAATAAGGACTGGGCAGTTTTTCAGGATAAAAAAGCAATGGAATGGAGCTAAGCACAGGCAAAATCCTAGAGAAAAACCTGGTTCAGTCTACTTTCCACCAGACACTGGGAGATGAATTCAACTTTCACCAGGACAATAACCTAAAACACAAGGTCAAAAATACACTGGAGTTGCTTACCAAGTAGACAGTGAATGTTCCTGAGTGGACGAGTTAATTCAGCTTGTAAATCTATTGACCTGGAAAAAGGTTGTCTATCAATGATCAACAACTAATTTGGCAGAGATTGAAGAATTTTGAGAAGAATAATGTGAAAATGTTGCATAATCCAGGAAATCTTAAAGACTTCCCCATAAAGATTCACCGCTGTAATCGCTGCCAGCTCTTCCCCAGCTCTAAAGATTCACCGCTGTAATCGCTGCCAGCTCTTCCCCAGATCTAAAGATTCACCGCTGTAATCGCTGCCAGCTCTTCCCCAGCTCTAAAGATTCACCGCTGTAATCGCTGCCAGCTCTTCCCCAGATCTAAAGATTCACCGCTGTAATCGCTGCCAGCTCTTCCCCAGATCTAAAGATTCACCGCTGTAATCGCTGCCAGCTCTTCCCCAGATCTAAAGATTCACCGCTGTAATCGCTGCCAGCTCTTCCCCAGATCTAAAGATTCACCGCTGTAATCGCTGCCAGCTCTTCCCCAGCTCTAAAGATTCACCGCTGTAATCGCTGCCAAAGGGGATTCTAACATGTATTGACTCAGGGGTGTGAATACTTATGTAAATAAGACATTTCTGTATTTCATTTTAAATAAATTTGCACAAAAAAATGTCCAAAACCCTGTTTTCACTTTGCCATTATGTGGTAGTATGTGTGGAAAAAAATAATCAATGTAATGAAGTGGAGGAATGTGTCACGTTCCTGACCTGTTTTCCTTTGTCATGTATTTGTTTTAGTTGGTCAGGGCGTGAGTTGGGTGGGTTGTCTAGGTTTGATTTTCTATGTTGGCATTTTGTGTTCGGCCTGGTATGATTCTCAATCAGAGACAGCTGTCAATCGTTGTCCCTGATTGAGAATCATACTAAGGCAGCCAGGGTTTCACTTGTCTTTTGTGAGTGTTTGTTCCTGTGTCAGTGTTTGGGCCGCACAGGACTGTTTCAGGTTAGTCACGTTTGTTGGTTTTTGTATTTTGTAGTGTTTGTTGTTTTTCCATTAAATAATGAATACTTACCAATCCGCATCTTGGTCCGATTCATGCTCCTCCTCGTCTGAGGAGGAGAACGACTACGACAGCCGTTACAGAATGAATCATTTCTGAAGGCATTGTATATAATTTAGCCTACATTAGAAAGGTGCCTCAGAAATACAAGTGTTTTAGCACATTCATAGAATACCATGAAACTGTATGCTGCCATAGAATACTGCATTCTTACGTACAGTAAAATGAGTGTACAAAACATTAGGAACACCTTACTAATATTGAGTTGTACCCCCCTTTTGCCCTCAGAACAGCCTAAATGTGTCGGGGCATGGTGTCTACAAGGTGTCGAAAGCGTTCCACAGGGATGCTGGCCCATGTTGACTCCAGTGCTTCCCACAGTTGTGTCAAATTGGCTGGATGCCCTTTGGGTGGTGGATCATTCTTGATAGACACGGGAAACTTTTCAGTGTGAAAAACCGAGCAGCGTTGAAACTCTTGACACACTCAAACTGGTCTTATACATTCACCCTCTGAATCGCACACACAATCCATGTCTCAATTGTCTCAAGGATTAAAAATCCTTCTTTATTAACCTGTCTCCTCTCCTTCATCTACACTGAGTTGAAGTGGATTTAACACGTGACATCAATAAGAGATCTTAGCTTTCACCTGGATTCACCTGGTCAGTCTGTCATGGAAAGAGCAGGTGTTTTTAATGTTTTGTACACTCAGTGTAGTGAGTTCATGTATGTGTGTCTGAGCGACTCTCCACACCTGAGTCATCCAGCTCGTATTGAGTCAGTACTAGGGCATCTCTCCTCACCTGAGTCATCCAGCTCGTATTGAGTCAGTACTAGGGCATCTCTCCACACCTGAGTCATCCAGCTCGTATTGAGTCAGTACTAGGGCATCTCTCCTCACCTGAGTCATCCAGCTCGTATTGAGTCAGTACTAGGGCATCTCTCCTCACCTGAGTCACCCAGCTCATATTGAGTCAGTACTAGGGCATCTCTCCTCACCTGAGTCATCCAGCTCGTATTGAGTCAGTACTAGGGCATCTCTCCTCACCTGAGTCACCCAGCTCATATTGAGTCAGTACTAGGGCATCTCTCCTCACTTGAGTCATCCAGCTCATATTGAGTCAGTACCACAGCATCTCTCACCTGAATCGTCCAGCTCGTATCTCTGTATGAGTCTTACAGCGTCCTCCATGGTGGCCACCTCACGCTGCTCGTTCAGCAGGAAGTTGAGCAGGTCTTTGACACTCATCTGCTCCCCCGTAGTGGCGTACTTCCCATAGATCACATCGATCTCCTCGCGATATATCAGCAGGTCATAGAAGTGTTTGATCTCAGGACCTTCCAGGGAGCCCGAGTTAGACTTGTCACATTTCTGTAGGACAAGATCATTAACAAAACAGTACTAACGAGATACAGCACGTTCAGTTCCTCCTCAGACAAAGTCAAATACTTGGAGACATAACATAACCTTAAATGAAACCCATATACATACAGGAACATGACAGAACTGCATTAGGAGCTGCCTGTACAGACTCTATAACACCTTGTAAGTCATTGACCAACTGTAGCTGTCCACTCACTGCAAACAGCACTTCAGCGTACATGTCGTCCACCTCGATGTTGATCTGTCGGAGGAAGTGTTTCAGCTCCTTCAGAGTCATCTTGTTGTCCTTGTTCTTGTCTGCTTTCCTCATACAGTTGAAGATCCAGCTTTAAAACGCCCAGATTTAAGGATCAATCATTCACCATGTAGGAATGTGTCAAAGATAAATACACAGCGCAGAGGATGAGGGGACTAACAACTAGAGTCCTAATGGTTAATAACGAATGTAATTGGTCTGTACATTGAGTCGGGGGCAGGATACTTGTTATTTGGCCATTGGCCAAGTTGTATTGCAAGGACTTCTGATTGGTCAACCCCAGGTTAGGGTGAGGACAGGGGACTTCTGATTGGTCAACCCCAGGCTAGGGTGAGGACAGGGGACTTCTGATTGGTTAACCCCAGGCTAGGGTGAGGACAGGGGACTTCTGATTGGTCAACCCCAGGCTAGGGTGAGGACAGGGGACTTCTGATTGGTCAACCCCAGGCTAGGGTGAGGACAGGGGACTTCTGATTGGTCAACCCCAGGCTAGGGTGAGGACAGGGGACTTATGATTGGTCAACCCCAGGATAGGGTGAGGACAGGGGACTTCTGATTGGTCAACCCCAGGCTAGGGTGAGGACAGGGGACTTATGATTGGTCAACCCCAGGATAGGGTGAGGACAGGGGACTTCTGATTGGTCAACCCCAGGCTAGGGTGAGGGGTTATAAATGGTATCCTGTTCCTTTGTTCGGTGGTGAAAAGCTGAGGACAGGGGAGACTGAACATCTGAACATCTACCTCCCAGCATTACAATTGATTTTTGATTTTTAATTTTTATTTCACCTTTATTTAACCAGGTAGGCTAGTTGGGAACAAGTTCTCATTTACAACTGTGACCTGGCCAAGATAAAGCAAAGCAGTGTGACACAAACAACAACACAGAGTTACACATGGAGTAAACAACTGTAGAGTCAATAACACAATAGAAAAAAAAGAAAGTCTATATACAGGGTGTGTAAATGGCATGAGGAGGTAAGGCAATAAATAGGCCATAGTGGCGAAGTAATTACAATTTAGCAGATTAACACTGGAGTGATAGATGAGCAGATGATGGTGTGCAAGTAGAGATACTGGTGTGCAAAAGAGCAGAAAGTAAATAAAAACAATATGGGGATGAGGTAGGTAGATTGGGTGGGCTATTTACAGAAGGGCTATGTACAGCTGCAGCGATCGGTTAGCTGCTCAGATAGCTAATGTTTAAAGTTAGTGAGGGAGATATAGGTCTCCAGCTTCAGCGATTTTTGCAATTCGTTCCAGTCACTGGCAGCAAAGAACTGGAAGGAAAGGCAGCCAAATGAGGTGTCGGCCCCTGGGATGACCAGTGAGATATACCTGCTGGAGCTCGTGCTACGGGTGGGTGTTGTTATCGTGACCAGTGAGCTGAGATAAGGCGGAGCTTTACCTAGCATAGACTTATAGATGACCTGGAGCCAGTGGGTCTGACGACGAACATGTAGCGAGGGCCAGCCGACTAGAGCATACAGGTCGCAGTGGTGGGTGTTATAAGGGGATTTGGTAACAAAACGGATGGCACTGTGATAGACCGCATCCAGCCCGCTGAGCAGAGTATTGGAAGCTATTTTGCAGTTGACATCGCCGAAGTCGAGGATCGGTAGGATGGTCAGTTTTACGAGGGTAAGTTTGGCGGCGTGAGTGAAGGAGGCTTTTTTGTGAAATAGAAAGCCGACTCCAGATCTGATTTTGGACTGGAGATGTTTGATGTGAGTCTGGAAGGAGAGTCTACAGTCTAACCAGACACCCAGGCATCAGTAGTTGTCCCCACATTCCAGGTCAGAATCGTCCAGAGTAGTGATGCCGGGCGGGCGTAAATAACATAAATTGCTAGCAACCAGTTGCTCGGAGCTTAAATGTTGACCTATACACATTGTAGATGGGAAGCCACTATACTGAATAGGCTGGACAACTATTTTATGATTTGTAACCCCAAGTAACTAAACAATGTTTTAGCAGATTAACGAAAGAGGATACTGCTCACTCGTCTGCTGGCGGTTGAGTTTCTTCATGTTAGAGAGGATCTTCTCCAGACCGTGGACCCACTGCCTAGCCTCCTCCACCGAGCTAGCTATCAGATCCAGGTTCCTCCTGCGGCCCTTAAAGACGATGGAGAAACAGAGGTCCTCCACGTGGGCCTCTGTGTGCTTCTGAAGACCCTCCGACTGACGGCCCTTACGCACAGAGTCTATCTCATCAATGGAAACTGAAAGGGGAGACAAGAAGGGGAGTGAGGTTAGAAATCCTGGTCCTGAAGTCTCACTGCTTGGTTTCATGGCAGCTGAGATTTGATAGTTTCTTGGTTAAAAGAGCCTCAAGATCCAGGCTAGGGAAACTGTGTGATGACATGGCTGTCACCAGGGCTTGTCCCAAATCATGTCTTCATCACATCTACCCCAGACAGAAACATATAGGAGAGGGTGGGTTTGATAGGACAGGACAGGGTGGTAGAGGAGGGTAGGCAGGAAACGTCTCTGTCTCAGTGTGCCCTTCACCCACCCACAGCACCCAACAGCCATCTGTCTATCTACACACTTCGTTCCCAGTTTCTGTTCCTCCACACTCCAACCTGTTTAACTGACTGGAGGAGCATGTCTCAGATTTAGTCCCTGGTACCTACTGGTCAGTCAGTTACACAGTCACCAAGTGGTAACAGTCAGTATCTAAATAATATGTGTGAAATGCTTGATAGTGTATGTGATGTAAACAGAGAGGTCTACTTTCTTGGGGACCTGAATAGTGACTGGTTTTCATCAAGCTGTCCACTCAAGAGGAAGCTTCTCACTATAACCAGTGCCTGTAATCTGGTTCAGGTTATTAATCAACCTACCAGGGTGTTTACAAGAGGAAGCTTCTCACTGTAACCAGTGCCTGTAATCAACCTACCAGGGTGTTTAACAAGAGGAAGCTTCTCACTGTAACCAGCGCCTGTAATCTGGATCAGGTTATTAATCAACCTACCAGGGTGTTTAACAAGAGGAAGCTTCTCACTGTAACCAGTGTCTGTAACAAGAGGAAGCTTCTCACTGTAACCAGTGTCTGTAACAAGAGGAAGCTTCTCACTGTAACCAGTGCCTGTAATCTGGTTCAGGTTATTAATCAACCTACCAGGGTGTTTAACAAGAGGAAGCTTCTCACTGTAACCGGTGTCTGTAATCTGGTTCAGGTTATTAATCAACCTACCAGGGTGTTTACAAGAGGAAGCTTCTCACTGTAACCAGTGCCTGTAATCTGATTCAGGTTATTAATCAACCTACCAGGGTGTTTAACAAGAGGAAGCTTCTCACTGTAACCAGTGCCTGTAATCTGGTTCAGGTTATTAATCAACCTACCAGGGTGTTTAACAAGAGGAAGCTTCTCACTGTAACCAGTGCCTGTAATCAACCTACCAGGGTGTTTAACAAGAGGAAGCTTCTCACTGTAACCAGTGCCTGTAATCTGGTTCAGGTTATTAATCAACCTACCAGGGTGTTTTACAAGAGGAAGCTTCTCACTGTAACCAGTGCCTGTAATCTGGTTCAGGTTATTAATCAACCTACCAGGGTGTTTAACAAGAGGAAGCTTCTCACTGTAACCAGTGCCTGTAATCTGGTTCAGGTTATTAATCAACCTACCAGGGTGTTTAACAAGAGGAAGCTTCTCACTGTAACCAGTGCCTGTAATCTGGTTCAGGTTATTAATCAACCTACCAGGGTGTTTAACAAGAGGAAGCTTCTCACTGTAACCAGTGCCTGTAATCTGGTTCAGGTTATTAATCAACCTACCAGGGCGTTTAACAAGAGGAAGCTTCTCACTGTAACCAGTGCCTGTAATCTGGTTCAGGTTATTAATCAACCTAGCAGGGTGTTTAACAAGAGGAAGCTTCTCACTGTAACCAGTGCCTGTAATCTGGTTCAGGTTATTAATCAACCTACCAGGGTGTTTAACAAGAGGAAGCTTCTCACTGTAACCAGTTCCTGTAATCTGGTTCAGGTTATTAATCAACCTACCAGGGTGTTTACAAACACTACAGGAACAAGATCATCCATGTGTATCGATCACATCTTTACTAATTCTGTAGAACTTTGTTCTGAAGATGTACCCATTGGATTCAGTGATCACAAAATAGTGGCTATATCCAGGAAAGACAAATTTCCAAAAGCTGGGCCTAAAATAGTGTATAAGAGATCATACAAACATTTCGCTGTGGACGATGTTATAAATATATGTTTGTCTGATGTGATTAATGAGGAGCATCCAGACGCTGCACTTAATGAATTTATGAAATTGCTTTTTACAATTATTGATGAACATGCACCTGTTAAGAAACTGACTGTTAGAACTGTTAAGGCTCCATGGATTGATGAGGAATTTAAAAACTGTATGGTTGAAAGAGATGGGGCAAAAGGACTGGCTGATAAGTCTGGCTGCACTTCTGACTGGTTGACTTACTGCAAATTGAGAAATGATGTGACTAAACTCAACACAAAGAAGAAGAAACTGTTTTATGAAGCCAAGATCATTGATATAAAGAATGATGGAAAAAACTTTTAAATTAAATTATGGGCACTGTCACGTCCTGACCATAGTTCTTATGTGTGTTGCTTGTTTTAGAGTTGGTCAGGACGTGAGCTGGGTGGGCATTCTATGTTGTGTGTCTAGTTTGTCTGTTTCTGTGTTCAGCCTGATATGGTTCTCAATCAGAGGCAGCTGTCAATCGTTGTCCCTGATTGAGAATCATATATAGGTGGCTTGTTTTGTGTTGGGGATTGTGGGTGGTTGTCTTCTGTCTTTGTGTTCTGCACCAGATAGGACTGTTTCGGTTTTCACATTTGTTATTTTGTATTTTGTTAGTGTTCACGTTTTTGTCTCTTCTTTATTAAATCATGTTGAACACTAGCCGCGCTGCATTTTGGTCCTCTCCTTCACCCCAGGAAGAAAGCCGTTACAGGCACAAAGACATTCAACTCCATCTTTCATCGAAATCAGACGGCTTATTCATCACACAACCATTTAATGTTGACAATTATTTTAATGATTATTTCACAGTCAAAGTGGTCAAACTTAGGCAGTAAATGCCAACAGTGAGTCATCATATTCAAGCATAAAAAACTAATAATGAAAGAAAAGCATTGTAATTTAGTATTTCATAAAGTTAGTGTGGGAGAGGTGGAAAAATGATTGTTATTTATCAATAATGACAAACCTCCTGGCAACTTAGATGGAAAGCTACTGAGGATGGTAGCTGACTCTATAGCCACTCCTATCTGTCATATCTTTAATCTGAGTCTAGAGGAAAGTCTTTGTCCTCAGGCCTGGAGGGAAGCCAAAGTAATTCCTCTACCCAAGAGCGGTAAAGCGGCCTTTACTGGTTCTAACAGCTGACCAATCAGCTTGCTGCCAGCCCTTAGCAAACGGTTGGAAAAAATGTGTTTTTACCAAATACAATGCTGTTTCTCTGTAAACAGATTAACAACAGACTTTCAGCATGCTTATAGAGAAGGACAGTCAACATGTACTGCACTGACACAAATGACTGATGATTGGTTGAAAGAAATTGATAATAAGAAGATTGTGGGAGCTGCACTTTTAAATTTCAGTACAGCTTTTGATATTAATGAACATAACCTGCTGTTGAAAAAACATATGTGTTACGGCTAGGGCTGTTGAGGTGTTGAGCAGGTGGGTCTGGACAGGGTGATGTAGTTGATGGGGGTGTAAACAGGTGGGTCTAGACAGGGTGATGTAGTTGATGGGGGTGTTGAGCAGGTGGGTCTGGACAGGGTGATGTAGGTGATGGGGGTGTGAGCAGGTGGGTCTGGACAGGGTGATGTAGTTGATGGAGATGGGGGTGTGAGCAGGTGGGTCTGGGCAGGGTGATGTAGGTGATGGGGGTGTGAGCAGGTGGGTCTGGGCAGGGTGATGTAGGTGATGGGGGTGTTGAGCAGGTGGGTCTGGGCAGGGTGATGTAGTTGATGGGGGTGTGAGCAGGTGCGTCTGGGCAGGGTGATGTAGTTGATGGGGGTGTAAACAGGTGGGTCTGGGCAGGGTGATGTAGTTGATGGGGGTGTGAGCAGGTGCGTCTGGGCAGGGTGATGTAGTTGATGGGGGTGTAAACAGGTGGGTCTGGGCAGGGTGATGTAGGTGATGGGGGTGTGAGCAGGTGGGTCTAGACAGGGTGATGTAGGTGATGGGGGTGTGAGCAGGTGGGTCTGGGCAGGGTGATGTAGGTGATGGGGATGGGGGTGTGAGCAGGTAGGTCTGGGCAGGGTGATGTAGGTGATGGGGGTGTGAGCAGGTAGGTCTGGGCAGGGTGATGTAGGTGATAGGGGTGTGAGCAGGTGGGTCTGGGCAGGGTGATGTAGGTGATAGGGGTGTGAGCAGGTGGGTCTGGGCAGGGTGATGGTGATGGGGATAGGGGTGTGAGCAGGTGGGTCTGGGCAGGGTGATGGTGATGGGGATGGGGGTGTGAGCAGGTGGGTCTGGGCAGGGTGATGTAGGTGATGGGGGTGTGAGCAGGTGGGTCTGGACAGGGTGATGGTGATGGGGATGGGGGTGTGAACAGGTGGGTCTGGGCAGGGTGATGGTGATGGGGATAGGGGTGTGAGCAGGTGGGTCTGGGCAGGGTGATGGTGATGGGGATGGGGGTGTGAGCAGGTGGGTCTGGGCAGGGTGATGGTGATGGGGATAGGGGTGTGAGCAGGTGGGTCTGGGCAGGGTGATGGTGATGGAGATGGGGGTGTGAGCAGGTGGGTCTGGGCAGGGTGATGTAGGTGATAGGGGTGTGAGCAGGTGGGTCTGGGCAGGGTGATGTAGGTGATAGGGGTGTGAGCAGGTGGGTCTGGGCAGGGTGATGTAGGTGATAGGGGTGTGAGCAGGTGGGTCTGGGCAGGGTGATGGTGATGGGGATAGGGGTGTGAGCAGGTGGGTCTGGGCAGGGTGATGGTGATGGGGATGGGGGTGTGAGCAGGTGGGTCTGGGCAGGGTGATGTAGGTGATGGGGGTGTGAGCAGGTGGGTCTGGACAGGGTGATGGTGATGGGGATGGGGGTGTGAACAGGTGGGTCTGGGCAGGGTGATGGTGATGGGGATAGGGGTGTGAGCAGGTGGGTCTGGGCAGGGTGATGGTGATGGGGATGGGGGTGTGAGCAGGTGGGTCTGGGCAGGGTGATGGTGATGGGGATAGGGGTGTGAGCAGGTGGGTCTGGGCAGGGTGATGGGGATGGGGGTGTTGAGCAGGTGGGTCTGGGCAGGGTGATGGGGATAGGGGTGTGAGCAGGTGGGTCTGGGCAGGGTGATGGGGATGGGGGTGTGAGCAGGTGGGTCTGGGCAGGGTGATGGGGATGGGGGTGTGAGCAGGTGGGTCTGGGCAGGGTGATGGTGATGGTGATGGGGGTGTGAGCAGGTGGGTCTGGGCAGGGTGATGGGGATGGTGATGGGGGTGTGAGCAGGTGGGTCTGGGCAGGGTGATGGTGATGGGGATGGGGGTGTGAGCAGGTGGGTCTGGGCAGGGTGATGGGGATAGGGGTGTGAGCAGGTGGGTCTGGGCAGGGTGATGGGGATGGGGGTGTGAGCAGGTGGGTCTGGGCAGGGTGATGGGGATGGGGGTGTGAGCAGGTGGGTCTGGGCAGGGTGATGGTGATGGGGATGGGGGTGTGAGCAGGTGGGTCTGGGCAGGGTGATGGTGATGGGGGTGTGAGCAGGTGGGTCTGGGCAGGGTGATGGTGATGGGGGTGTGAGCAGGTGGGTCTGGGCAGGGTGATGGTGATGGGGATGGGGGTGTGAGCAGGTGGGTCTGGGCAGGGTGATGGTGATGGGGGTGTGAGCAGGTGGGTCTGGGCAGGGTGATGGTGATGGGGGTGTGAGCAGGTGGGTCTGGGCAGGGTGATGGTGATGGGGATGGGGGTGTGAGCAGGTGGGTCTGGGCAGGGTGATGTAGTTGTCATTTGAATGTGTATGTTTTGTATTGTTTTTTTGTTTTTTTATATTAAATACATTTATACAAAAAAAATTATAAGGAAAAATGAAAAGGTTGCAACATGCACCTGATTATTCATTAGGATTTATTTCATTTAGTTAATTTACATTCTTCATTGTAACCACAATGTCACAAATAATTGCACACAACATGAGCAGATTAACTTGGTCAAAGCATGTCTTTATTAAAGACTATCAGAAAGAATGTTGGTACTTATTTATGTTGATCCAAAGTCATGAATTAGTGAGTCACTCAGCTTTATGTTGACATGGACTCTTTCATTCAGTTCTTCTTCACATCAGCAATGAAGGACTCTGGGTATCAGATATATATATATATAGTGCATATGGAAAGTATTCAGAAACTATTCAATGGATCCAATTGTTTTTATTCCTGTCACGGCTGTCTTCGTAATCCTCATCTGACGAGGAGAAACGAGAAGGATCGGAGGACCAATACGCAGCGAGGTAAGTGTTCATCATTATTTAATGAAAGAAACTGAACACTCCAAAAACAACAAAGAAACAACCGTGAAGCTAAATACCAATCGTGCTGACACAAACACTACACCTAGACAATCACCCACAACCCACAATGACAAAACAGGCTACCTAAATATGGTTCCCAATCAGAGACAACGACTAACTCCTGCCTCTGATTGAGAACCATATCAGGCCAAACACATAGAAATAGACAAACCAGACATACAACATAGAATGCCCACACAGATCACACCCTGACCAAACAAAACATAAAACATACAAAGCAAACTATGGTCAGGGCGTGACAATTCCTCATCACTCTACATCTTCATCTTTCCCTCAATCCTGACTAGTCTCCCAGTACTCTACACACAATACCCCATAATGACAAAGCAAAATAAATACTTATATCACATTTACATAATTCGTCAGACCCTTTACTCAGTACTTTGTTGAAGCAGCAAGTCTCGATTCTTCTTCTGTATGACGCTACAAGCTTGGCACACCTGTATTTGGAGAGTTGGGGAGTGTCGCTGCACAGCTATTTTCAGGTCTCTCCAGAGATGTTGGATTGTGTTCAAGTCCGGGCTCTGGCAGGGCCACTCAAAGACATTCAGAGACTTCAAAAAGAAGTATGTACTCCCTGCCGAAGGCCATGCAGCCGAAACGCGTCGGTTTTTAAACAACTTTGTTTCTATTGAACATGCCATACTAATAAAGGCATTTAATTTATTATATGAAGACTGCCTTGGTCCTCCTTTCTTTTTGATGACCAATTTACACCTTTTACCAAAGAGCACCTTCTATCTACCAACATATACTATAGTGAACCTTGGTAGCGCTTCCCTTCCTCCTCTTTCTACATTCAGAGACTTGTCCCGAAGCCACATCTGCATTCTCTTGGCTGTGTGCTTAGGGTTGTTGTCCTGTTGGAGGTGAACCTTCGCCCCAGTCTGAGGTCATGAGTGCTCTGGAGCATCAAGGACCTCTCTGTACTTTGCTCTGTTCATCTTTCCCTCAATTCTGACTAGTCTCCCAGTCCCTGCGGCTGAAAAACTTCCCCACAAAAACTGTCAGAGTGACCATCGGGATCTTGGTCACCTCCCCGACCAAGGCCCTTCTCCCCCAATTGCTCAGTTTGGCCGGGCGGCCAGCTTTTGGAAGAGTCTTAGTGGTTCCAAACTTCTTCCATTTAAGAATGATGGAGGCCACTGTGTTCTTGGGGACCTTCAATGCTACAGAAATGTTTTGGTACCCTTCCCCAGATCTGTGCCTCGACACAATCCTGTCTCGGAGCTCTACGGAAATTTCCTTCAATCTCATGCCATGGTTTTTGCTCTGACATGCACTGTCAACTGTGGTATCTTTTATATAGAAATTATAACCAAATCATGTCCAATCGTTTGAATTTATCACAAGTGGACCACAATGAAGTTGTAGAAACATATCAAGTATGATCACTGGATACAGGATGCACCTGAGCTCAATTTAGAGTCTCAAATCAAAGGGTCTGAATACATGCACACACACACAGAAAACAGAATATTGTAGGCCGGAGATTATACGGTACTTTGTATTCGGACCAGCAGTTGTTGCTTATTTCCATTTTGAAAGACAGAACAGTGTCCAAGTCATCACGCAGACATTCCTTGAATACCAGATGAAGTTCAGGGAGAGAATGAGGGTATTGTGTGGTCCTGACCACATTCACTCCCTTGTTATTTCTCAAGTCTTTCTGTGGAATGACAACATCCAACACTCTGTGGTGCAGATAAACGGAGGACGGGACTGGAAGCCAAACCAATATGTTTACGATGTAAACTTCCCCTTAGAGTTTTTCTTTAGCCTTTTAGCTAGGCTCAGTCTGGTGGGTGATTGATGGATAGAAGTAAATCTCTGTGCGATTAATACTTCTAAAACTATGATAATTACAATGATATGACGATTACAAGCAGCAACATGCTGCCAATAGGAATTTGAGTTATTTTTTGTCAAATCTCCAAGCAGGATTATAACAGTCTGATTAAAGTCAAAACATGAAACACAGATCTGCGTGCATCAAATTAAAACTTCCCTATCCTTTATCACCAACGACAGTCTTTCAAGCCTCATCATCACGGGGCATTGTGTTTGCAGAGCCTCATCATCACGGGGCATTGTGTTTGCAGAGCCTTATCATCACGGGGCATTGTGTGTTGCAGAGCCTCATCATCACGGGGCGTTGTGTTTGCAGAGCCTCATCATCACGGGGCGTTGTGTGTTGCAGAGCCTCATCATCACGGGGCGTTGTGTGTTGCAGAGCCTCATCATCACGGGGCATTGTGTGTTTGCAGAGCCTCATCATCACGGGGCGTTGTGTGTTGCAGAGCCTCATCATCACGGGGCGTTGTGTGTTGCAGAGCCTCATCATCACGGGGCATTGTGTTTGCAGAGCCTCATCATCACGGGGCATTGTGTTTGCAGAGCCTCATCATCACGGGGCGTTGTGTGTTGCAGAGCCTCATCATCACGGGGCATTGTGTTTGCAGAGCCTCATCATCACGGGGCATTGTGTTTGCAGAGCCTCATCCTCACGGGGCATTGTGTGTTTGCAGAGCCTCATCCTCACGGGGCATTGTGTGTTTGCAGAGCCTCATCATCACGGGGCATTGTGTGTTGCAGAGCCTCATCATCACGGGGCATTGTGTGTTGCAGAGCCTCATCCTCACGGGGCATTGTGTGTTTGCAGAGCCTCATCCTCACGGGGCATTGTGTGTTTGCGGAGCCTCATCATCACGGGGCATTGTGTTTGCAGAGCCTCATCATCACGGGGCATTGTGTGTTGCAGAGCCTCATCATCACGGGGCATTGTGTGTTGCAGAGCCTCATCATCACGGGGCATTGTGTTTGCAGAGCCTCATCATCACGGGGCATTGTGTTTGCAGAGCCTCATCATCACGGGGCATTGTGTTTGCAGAGCCTCATCATCACGGGGCATTGTGTTTGCAGAGCCTCATCATCACGGGGCATTGTGTTTGCAGAGCCTCATCATCACGGGGCATTGTGTTTGCAGAGCCTCATCATCACGGGGCATTGTGTGTTGCAGAGCCTCATCATCACGGGGCATTGTGTGTTGCAGAGCCTCATCATCACGGGGCATTGTGTGTTGCAGAGCCTCATCATCACGGGGCATTGTGTTTGCAGAGCCTCATCACGGGGCATTGTGTGTTGCAGAGCCTCGTCATCACGGGGCATTGTGTGTTTGCAGAGCCTCATCATCACGGGGCATTGTGTTTGCAGAGCCTCATCATCACGGGGCATTGTGTGTTGCAGAGCCTCATCATCACGGGGCATTGTGTTTGCAGAGCCTCATCATCACGGGGCATTGTGTGTTGCAGAGCCTCATCATCACGGGGCATTGTGTGTTGCAGAGCCTCATCATCACGGGGCATTGTGTTTGCAGAGCCTCATCATCACGGGGCATTGTGTTTGCAGAGCCTCATCATCACGGGGCATTGTGTTTGCAGAGCCTCATCATCACGGGGCGTTGTGTTTGCAGAGCCTCATCATCACGGGGCGTTGTGTGTTGCAGAGCCTCATCATCACGAGGCCTTGTGTTTGCGGAGCCTCATCATCACGGGGCATTGTGTTTGCAGAGCCTCATCATCACGGGGCGTTGTGTTTGCAGAGCCTCATCATCACGGGGCGTTGTGTGTTGCAGAGCCTCATCATCACGAGGCATTGTGTTTGCGGAGCCTCATCATCACGAGGCATTGTGTTTGCAGAGCCTCATCATCACGAGGCATTGTGTTTGCGGAGCCTCATCATCACGAGGCATTGTGTTTGCGGAGCCTCATCATCACGAGGCATTGTGTTTGCGGAGCCTCATCATCACGAGGCATTGTGTTTGCAGAGCCTCATCATCACGAGGCATTGTGTTTGCAGAGCCTCATCATCACGAGGCATTGTGTTTGCAGAGCCTCATCATCACGAGGCATTGTGTTTGCAGAGCCTCATCATCACGGGGCGTTGTGTGTTGCAGAGCCTCATCATCACGGGGCGTTGTGTGTTGCAGAGCCTTGTGTGTTTTGTGTTTGCGGAGCCTCATTCAAGGAGAAGGTAAGATGAATCATATTATAGCAGAAAACTCCTTGAAGAGAGATGTCATAATAGAGGAGTAATAGAGGACAATAAACCAGTAGGACCATAAACCAGTAGGACCATAAACCAGTAGGACAATAAACCAGTAGGACCATAAACCAGTAGGACCATAAACCAGTATAAGGACCATAAACCAGTAGGACTATAAACCAGTAGGACCATAAACCAGTAGGACCATAAACCAGTAGGACAATAAACCAGTAGGACCATAAACCAGTAGGACCATAAACCAGTAGGACCATAAACCAGTAGGACTATAAACCAGTAGGACCATAAACCAGTAGGACCATAAACCAGTATAAGGACCATAAACCAGTAGGACTATAAACCAGTAGGACCATAAACCAGTAGGACCATAAACCAGTAGGACAATAAACCAGTAGGACCATAAACCAGTAGGACCATAAACCAGTAGGACCATAAACCAGTAGGACTATAAACCAGTAGGACCATAAACCAGTGTAAGGACCATAAACCAGTAGGACCATAAACCAGTGTAAGGACCATAAACCAGTAGGACCATAAACCAGTAGGACCATAAACCAGTGTAAGGACCATAAACCAGTAGGACCATAAACCAGTGTAAGGACCATGAACCAGTAGGACCATAAACCAGTAGGACCATAAACCAGTAGGACTATAAACCAGTAGGACCATAAACCAGTAAGGACCATAAACCAGTAGGACCATAAACCAGTAGGACCATAAACCAGTAGGACTATAAACCAGTAGGACCATAAACCAGTAGGACCATAAACCAGTAGGACCATAAACCAGTATAAGGACCATAAACCAGTATAAGGACCATAAACCAGTATAAGGACCATAAACCAGTATAAGGACCATAAACCAGTATAAGGACCATAAACCAGTATAAGGACCATAAACCAGTATAAGGACCATAAACCAGTATAAGGACCATAAACCAGTATAAGGACCATAAACCAGTATAAGGACCATAAACCAGTAGGGCTATAAACCAGTATAAGGACCATAAACCAGTGTAAGGACTATAAACCAGTATAAGGACTATAAACCAGTAGAAGGACCATAAACCAGTAGGACTATAAACCAGTATAAGGACCATAAACCAGTGTAAGGACTATAAACCAGTAGAAGGACCATAAACCAGTAGGACTATAAACCAGTATAAGGACCATAAACCAGTGTAAGGACTATAAACCAGTATAAGGACTATAAACCAGTAGAAGGACCATAAACCAGTGTAAGGACCATAAACCAGTGTAAGGACCATAAACCAGTGTAAGGACCATAAACCAGTGTAAGGACCATAAACCAGTGTAAGGACCATAAACCAGTAGGACTATAAACCAGTAGAAGGACCATAAACCAGTAGAAGGACCATAAACCAGTAGGACTATAAACCAGTAGAAGGACCATAAACCAGTAGAAGGACCATAAACCAGTAGAAGGACCATAAACCAGTAGAAGGACCATAAACCAGTGTAAGGACTATAAACCAGTATAAGGACTATAAACCAGTGTAAGGACTATAAACCAGTAGGACCATAAACCAGTAGGACCATAAACCAGTGTAAGGACTATAAACCAGTAGAAGGACCATAAACCAGTGTAAGGACCATAAACCAGTATAAGAACCATAAACCAGTGTAAAGACCAAGAATGAAACGATACAGAGCAGAAACCCAGGATGTCAAAAACACTTCGAAATTTGACATTTGGGAAAATGTGGAAAAACGTCTAACTCTGCAGTGAGCCTGTGAAAGCTTGTTGCATGACAGCTTCCTCTGTTCTGTAACCTACAGTACAGTACTAGGTCTGGTCCCCTCTCAGTAGCCTACAGTACAGTACTAGGTCTGGTCCCCTCTCAGTAACCTACAGTACAGTACTAGGTCTGGTCCCCTCTCAGTAACCTACAGTACAGTACTAGGTCTGGTCCCCTCTCAGTGACTAGAGACCTGAGTTAACAGTAACCTACAGTACAGCACTAGGTCCGGTCCCCTCTCAGTAGCCTACAGTACAGTACTAGGTCTGGTCCCCTCTCAGTAGCCTACAGTACAGTACTAGGTCTGGTCCCCTCTCAGTAACCTACAGTACAGTACTAGGTCTGGTCCCCTCTCAGTAACCTACAGTGCAGTACTAGGTCTGGTCCCCTCTCAGTAACCTACAGTACAGTACTAGGTCTGGTCCCCTCTCAGTAACCTACAGTACAGTACTAGGTCTGGTCCCCTCTCAGTAACATAAAGTACAGTACTAGGTCTGGTCCCCTCTCAGTAACCTACAGTACAGTACTAGGTCTGGTCCCCTCTCAGTAACCTACAGTACAGTACTAGGTCTGGTCCCCTCTCAGTAACCTACAGTACAGTACTAGGTCTGGTCCCCTCTCAGTAACCTACAGTACAGTACTAGGTCTGGTCCCCTCTCAGTAACCTACAGTACAGTACTAGGTCTGGTCCCCTCTCAGTAACCTATAGTACAGTAATAGGTCTGGTCCCCTCTCAGTAACGTACAGTAAAGTACTAGGTCTGGTCCCCTCTCAGAAACCTACAGTACAGTACTAGGTCTGGTCCCCTCTCAGTAACCTACAGTACAGTACTAGGTCTGGTCCCCTCTCAGTAACCTACAGTACAGTACTAGGTCTGGTCCCCTCTCAGTAACCTACAGTACAGTACTAGGTCTGGTCCCCTCTCAGTAACCTACAGTACAGTACTAGGTCTGGTCCCCTCTCAGTAACCTATAGTACAGTAATAGGTCTGGTCCCCTCTCAGTAACCTACAGTACAGTACTAGGTCTGGTCCCCTCTCAGTAACCTACAGTACAGTACTGGGTCTGGTCCCCTCTCAGTATTACAGTAGACCTCTTTTTATTTTATTTTACCTCACACAGACTCTACATCGCTCAGACTCTACCTCGCACAGACGCCAACTCGCTCAGACTCTACCTCGCTCAGACTCTACCTCGCAGAGACTCTACCTCGCACAGACTCTACCTCGCACAGACTCTACCTCGCACAGACTCTACCTCGCTCAGACTCTACATCACACAGACTCTACCTCGCACATTTCATTTCATTTCATTTAAGTCATTTAGCAGACGCTCTTATCCAGAGCGACTTACCTCGCTCAGACTCTACCTCGCACAGACTCTACATCGCACAGACTCTACCTCGCACAGACTCTACCTCGCACAGACTCTACCTCGCTCAGACTCTACCTCACACAGACTCTACCTCACATAGACTACATCGCACATACTCTACCTCGCACAGACTCTACATCACACAGACTCTACCTCACAAAGACTCTACCTCACAAAGACTCTACCTCACATAGACTCTACATCGCACAGACTCTACCTCGCACAGACTCTACCTTGCACAGACTCTACCTTGCTCAGACTCTACCTCGCTCAGACTCTACCTCACACAGACTCTACATCACACAGACTATACCTCGCACAGACTCTACATCACACTGACTCTACCTTGCTCAGACTCTACCTCGCTCAGACTCTACCTCGCACAGACTCTACCTCGCACAGACTCTACCTCGCACAGACTCTACCTCGCTCAGAATCTACCTCGCTCAGACTCTACCTCGCACAGACTCTACCTTGCTCAGACTCTACCTCGCTCAGACTCTACCTCGCTCAGACTCTACCTCACACAGACTCTACCTCACATAGACTACATCGCACAGACTCTGCCTCGCACAGACTCTAACTCGCTCAGACTCTACCTCGCTCAGACTCTACCTCACATAGACTCTATCTCGCACAGACTCTACATCACACAGACTCTACCTCACAAAGACTCTACCTCACATAGCCTCTACATCGCACAGACTCTACCTTGCACAGACTCTACCTCGCTCAGACTCTACCTCGCTCAGACTCTACCTCGCTCAGACTCTACCTCTCTCAGACTCTACCTTGCACAGACTCTACCTCGCACAGACTCTACCTCGCTCAGACTCTACCTCGCTCAGACTCTACCTCTCTCAGACTCTACCTTGCACAGACTCTACCTCGCTCAGACTCTACTTCATATGACTCTACCTCGCTCAGACTCTACATCGCACAGATTCTACCTCGCATAGACTCTACCCCGCACAGACTATACATCACACAGACTCTACCTCGCTCAGACTCTACCTCGCACAGACTCTACCTCGCACAGACTCTACCTTGCACAGACTCTACCTCGCTCAGACTCTACTTCATATGACTCTACCTCGCTCAGACTCTACATCGCACAGACTCTACATCACACAGACTCTACCTCGCACAGACTCTACATCACACAGACTCTACCTCGCTCAGACTCTACCTCGCACAGACTCTACCTCATATGACTCTACCTCATATGACTCTACCTCATATGACTCTACCTCGCACAGACTCTACCTCATGACTTTATCTCCTGACTCTACCTCATATGACTGTACCTCATACGACATTACCTCGCACAGACTCTACCTCATACGACCTGGGCTGTTACTCAAGCCTTACTGCACTTACTGACTGGCAGTGACTCTCTCTCTCTCTTTCTCTCTTTCTTTCTCTCTTTCTTTCTTTCCCACACAGTGTGTGAGTCAGGGTGTGGACAGTAAACACAGGAAAGGCATTGTAAACAAAACACTGCCCTATGAGACCGAGGGACTGGTGATAGTTTAGAGTGGATAGATATGGCTTTAGTCTGCTGTAGTGTCACATATGTACAGTATACATTACCAGGTAAGACAGGTTATTTATGTACATAGGTGTAATAGAGGAAGACAACACCTGATTACAGTTCTACTGTTGTTCTCCAGCTGGTGCTTGACGTTACAGAACAGAGTTAGTCCCTGGGGAGAAAGTGTTTACTAAACACAAAGTATCACCCTCTGTCACGTACACTCCCTCTCCGGCCTCTAGGTCATCAGGCTGCTGACTATCCCGCACACCTGTCACCATCGTCTCATGGCACTTACCTGGACTCCACCACCTCCTTGAATACCTTCCCTGTATCTGTCACTCCCCTTGGTTCTTTCCTCAGGTGTTATTGACTCTGTTTCATGTCGGTGCGTTTGTGTTTCGTGTTCATTGTTTATTTTATTTATTAAAACAGTCACTCCCTGAAATCGCTTTCCGACTATCAGCGCACTCGTTACACCCTCCCACATTCTCTTCTCCTTCGACTAAACACTTGAGAGCTCGTTGGTAAACTTGGCTCAATCAAGACCACAGGAAGAAACTACAAAAAGGAGAGGAAGGGGAGAGGAGGAGGCTGGGTCCTGGAGCTGACACACATGGCCAGTCCTCTGCCAGGAGATGTCTGAGAGGAAGCCAGGGATGGAATGGACACACACCAGGCTGGACAGTTCAAAAGGAAGCGATGTGTGGGAACAGTCAGGATTCACCACTTCTCTCTTGACTATCTGTGAGATGTTTTAGTTTACATTCCACTGCCTCCCAAAACCCAGGTTGACCATGAGATGCAGGGCTGCGAGACACAATAGACAGAGTAGGTGGTAGAACTCGGACAGACGGAGTAGGCGGTAGAACTCAGACAGACAGAGTAGGCGGTAGAACTCGGACAGACGGAGTAGGCGGTAGAACTCAGACAGACAGAGTAGGCGGTAGAACTCGGACAGACGGAGTAGGCGGTAGAACTCAGACAGACAGAGTAGGCGGTAGAACTCGGACAGACGGAGTAGGTGGTAGAACTCAGACAGACAGAGTAGGCGGTAGAACTCGGACAGACGGAGTAGGCGGTAGAACTCAAACAGACGGAGTAGGCGGTAGAACTCGGACAGACGGAGTAGGCGGTAGAACTCGGACAGACGGAGTAGGCGGTAGAACTCGGACAGACGGAGTAGGCGGTAGAACTCAGACAGACAGAGTAGGCGGTAGAACCGAGACAGACGGAGTAGGCGGTAGAACTCAGACAGACAGAGTAGGCGGTAGAACTCAGACAGACGGAGTAGGCGGTAGAACTCAGACAGACGGAGTAGGCGGTAGAACTCAGACAGACAGAGTAGGCGGTAGAACTCGGACAGACGGAGTAGGCGGTAGAACTCGGACAGACGGAGTAGGCGGTAGAACTCGGACAGACGGAGTAGGCGGTAGAACTCAGACAGACAGAGTAGGCGGTAGAACTCAGACAGACGGAGTAGGCGGTAGAACTCAGACAGACGGAGTAGGCGGTAGAACAGACAGACGGAGTAGGCGGTAGAACTCGGACAGACGGAGTAGGCGGTAGAACTCGGACAGACGGAGTAGGCGGTAGAACTCAGACAGACGGAGTAGGCGGTAGAACTCAGACAGACGGAGTAGGCGGTAGAACTCAGACAGACGGAGTAGGCGGTAGAACAGACAGACGGAGTAGGCGGTAGAACTCAGACAGACAGAGTAGGCGGTAGAACTCAGACAGACAGAGTAGGCGGTAGAACTCAGACAGACGGAGTAGGCGGTAGAACTCAGACAGACGGAGTAGGCGGTAGAACTCAGACAGACAGAGTAGGCGGTAGAACCGAGACAGACGGAGTAGGCGGTAGAACTCAGACAGACGGAGTAGGCGGTAGAACTCAGACAGACAGAGTAGGCGGTAGAACTCAGACAGACGGAGTAGGCGGTAGAACTCGGACAGACGGAGTAGGTGGTAGAACTCGGACAGACGGAGTAGGTGGTAGAACTCAGACAGACGGAGTAGGTGGTAGAACTCAGACAGACGGAGTAGGCGGTAGAACTCAGACAGACAGAGTAGGCGGTAGAACTCAGACAGACGGAGTAGGCGGTAGAACTCGGACAGACGGAGTAGGCGGTAGAACTCAGACAGACGGAGTAGGTGGTAGAACTCAGACAGACGGAGTAGGCGGTAGAACTCAGACAGACGGAGTAGGCGGTAGAACTCAGACAGACGGAGTAGGCGGTAGAACTCAGACAGACGGAGTAGGCGGTAGAACTCAGACAGACGGAGTAGGCGGTAGAACTCAGACAGACAGAGTAGGCGGTAGAACTCAGACAGACAGAGTAGGCGGTAGAATTCAGAAGGACCATTACCCAGGTCAGGCTGGTTCTGCTGAGCCTGTCGGATACGGGACTCGATCTCCCAGGTGACGGCGGCAACGATGCAGGTGGATGGCACAATGGCTTCTGGCTCAATACCCGTGTTGTTGGTGCTGAACTGGCGAGAGAGGGCATCAGGCTTGGTTTTCTTCGAACCGGGGTAATAAGCGAGTGGGAAATTGAATCTACCGAAGGACAAGGTCCACCTGGCTTGCCGGGAGTTCCGACGTTTGGTGGTCTGGATGTAGGACAGGTTTTTATGGTCAGTCCACACGATGAAGGGGAGTACAGAGCCCTCCAGCCAGGGACGCTTCCCCCAGAGCCAGCTTAACAAGGTCCACCTGGCTTGCCGGGAGTTCAGGTTTTTATGGTCAGTCCACACGATGAAGGGGGTCACAGAGCCCTCCAGCCAGGGACGCTTCCCCCAGAGCCAGCTTAACAAGGTCCACCTGGCTTGCCGGGAGTTCAGGTTTTTATGGTCAGTCCACACGATGAAGGGGATCACAGAGCCCTCCAGCCAGTGATGCCATTCCTCCAGAGCCAGTTTAACAGCCAGGAGTTCCCAGTTTCCGATGTCAAAATTCCTCTCTGCAGGTGAGAGCTTATGGGAAAAGAATGCACATGGGTGAACCTTCTGATCAGAGGGGGAATGTTGAGACAGAACAGCACCTACCCACGGTGTCAGAGGTGTCCACCTCCATGATGAACTGGAGTTCTGGGTTGGGCTGAGTAAGGACCGGAGGTGAAGCGACGTTTGAGTTCCAGGAATGCTGTCTCTGCCTCAGGAGTCCAGTGGAACAGAGTGGAGGTGGAGGTGAGAGGTGCTGCCAGACAGCTGTAGTTGCGGATTAAACGTCTGTAAAAATGTGCAAACCCCAGGAAACGGTGTAGCTGCTTCAGGTTGGCGAGCGCAGGCCACTCTGACTGCCTTGACCTTGGCGGGGTCCATGCATAACTGTCCCTGTGCAATAATATATCCCAGGAAAGACACTGTGGCAGCATGGAACTCACATTTTTCAGCTTTAACAAAAAGCTTATTCTCCAACAGCCGTTGAAGAACTTGGCGAACGTGTTGCTGGTGAGCCTCAGGGTCGTTGTAAAAATCAGGATGTCACCTAAATAGATCAAAATGAAGCGTCCAATCACATCCCTCAGCACGTCATTGACTAGGTTCTGGAAAACAGCAGGGGTGTTAGTAAGACCAAGAGGCATGACCAAATACTCAAAGTGACCAAGTGGTGTGTTGAACGCAGTCTTCCACTCGTCCCCCTCTCTGATGCAGACAAGGTGGTAGGCATTTCAGAGGTCGAGTTTAGTAAACACCGTGGCACCATGGAAGGAGGCAAAAGCAGAGCTGATGAGTGGTAAGAGGTACTTGTTCTCAACCTCTCTGGGATCGTTTGGGACGTGAGCGTCCCACCTCGCCAACAGCCAGTGAAATTGCAGGGCGCAAAATTCAAACAACAGAAATCTCATAATTAAAATTCCTCAAACAAACAAGTATTATACACCATTTTAAAGATAAACTTCTTGTTAATCCAGCAACAGTGTCCGATTTCAAAAAGGTTTTACGGCAAAAGCACACCATGCGATTATGTTAGGTCAGCCCCTAGCCACAGAAAACCATACAGCCATTTTCCAAAGAAGGAGAGGTGTCACAGAAGTCAGAAATAGCGTTAAAATGAATCACTAACCGTTGATGATCTTCATCAGATGACACTCATAGGACTTCATGTTACACAATGCATGTATGTTTTGTTCGATAAAGTTCATATTTATATAAAAAAATCTCAGTTTACATTGACACGTTATGTTCAGTAGTTCCAAAACATCCGGTGATTTTGCAGAGAGCCACATCAATTTACAGAAATAGTCATAATAAACATTGCTAAAAGATACAACTGTTATGCATGGAATTTTAGATCCACTTCTCCTTAATGCAACCGCTGTGTCAGGTTTAAAAAAAACTTCACGGAAAAAGCACACCATGCAATAATCTGAGTACATCGCTCAGAAACAAAATCAAGCCATGCAGATATCCGCAATGTTGTGTAGTCAACAGAAGCCAGAAAAAGTATTATAAATATTCACTTACCTTTGATGATCTTCATCAGAATGCACTCCCAGGAATCTCAGTTCCACAATAAATGTTTGTTTTGTTCGATGAAGTCCATAATTTATGTCCAAATACCTCCTTTTTGTTAGCGTGTTTAGCCCAGTAATCCAAATTCATGAGGCGTGATCACTAGGTCCAGACGAAACAATTAAACAATTAGCTACTGGGGAGAGGAGCTCCAGGCTGGAGGTCAATGACGCAGTCATACGGCCGATGAGGTGGCAGCGACAGGACGTGGTGCTTGCTGAACACAGGAGCTAGATCGTGATACTCGGGAGGAACTGATGACAGGTCCGGAGGTTCTGGAATGAACTGGGGCACAGACAAGCCCGGGGGAAGGGCAGAATGTAAACAATTAGACAAAACAAACTCCTACATTTCCGGCGGTCCAGTCAATCTGTGGGTTGTGTAGCTTTACCATGGATGGCCAAGAACCAGGGGAGAGTAAGGACAGTCGATTATGTGGAAACTGATCTTTTCCTGGTGATTTCCAGAGAGACGCAGGATGACAAGACGGTTCTCTCACAGACACGGGCGAGGAGCTGTCCATTGAGAGCGTTGGCATTGAGGGGTGAATCGAGTGGGACAGTGTCCAGACCCAACTGGGTAATGACATCCTGGTCCAGGAAGCTCTCATCGGTGCCCGAATCGATGAGAGCAGACAGAGGAAAAGCCTGGCTCTGCCACACAAGGTTGCCTTCAAGCAGGGGTCTGAGGGAAGATGGGCAGGCGATTTGGCTCAACAGTATATCCCCCACTACTGCTGAGCCCCCCTTTTGCTGAACGCAGGGAACAAGTGGAGACAAAGTGACCAACCTGGCCACAGTATAGGCAGCTCCTAGCGCCGATTTGTCATTGCCTCTCCCCTGGAGAGAGACGGGCCCGGCCGAGCTGCATGGGTTCAGGATCTGGACGAGCATGGGGATGGGATACAGTCAGAGAAGGAGGACAAGGCACTGAAGCAGATGTTATGGGACATGCAACCCTACCTACCCTCTCCATCCGATGCTCACAGAGACGGTTGTCGATGCGGATAGCGAGAGAGATGAGTTCATCAAGTCCATCAGGCTCATCCCTGGACACCAACTCGTCCTTGAGGGTCTCAGTGAGCGTGTTCCGGAAAGCTCCCTGAAGGGCCTCCTCATTCCAGCCGCTCTCAGCGGTGAGGGAGTGAAACTCACATGCCATCTCAGCAACACTATGGGAGCCTTGACGGAGGGACAGGAGTTGTTAAGCGGCATCCTTTCCGCAGACCGGGTGGTCGAAGACTTTCTTCATCTCCTCCGTGAATCTGGAGTAGGATAAGCAGATGGGGGACTGTCTCTCCCACACCGCCGTGGCCCAGGAAAGCGCTGCTCCATGGAGGCAGCCAATCGGGAAGGAAATCTTGGCCTGTTCGCTAGCATAAGAGTCGGGCTGTTGCTCAAATACTTGTGAACATTGTACCAAAAAGGCTCTGAAAGCTCCGAGGTTGCCATCGTAACGCTCGGGAATCGGAACAAACTGCTCCCGGAGAGGAGGAGAAGGACTTGGAGCCGGTTGTGAGCTCTGGGCAAAGGGTCAGCCCTGTAGGTCAGGCAGGCTCTGTGAAAACTCCTTGATGTGCTCCAGAAGGGTCATCAGGGCGTGGTCATGTTGCTCGAGCAGGGCGCCTTGGCCGACGAGGGTTTGGTGGAGAGTCTGCTGGGTTCATCTCTTTGGCCAGATCGTACCGTTACGCGGAGTGGAACAGGGGAACCCAAGAGCAGACTCAGACGAGGAGACTGGGATGAAGGAACCAAGATATTTACTGAAAAACAAGGGGGAGATAACTATGTTTTTAGTTCTAGGTAACCATATTGTGACTACAATGGACCTCCCGCGTGGCGCAGTGGTCTAGGGCACTGCATCGCAGTGCTAGCTGCGCCACCAGAGTCTCTGGGTTCGCGCCCAGGCTGGGCTGGGTTCGCGCCCAGACTCTGTCGCAGCCGGCCGCAACCGGGAGGTCCGTGGGGCGACGCACAATTGGCATAGCGTCGTCCGGGTTAGGGAGGGTTTGGCCGGTAGGGATATCCTTGTCTCAGTATGTAAAATGTAATAAAATGTATGCACTCTACTGTAAGTCGCTCTGGATAAGAGCATCTGCTAAATGACTAAAATGTAAAAAATGTACAACTAAGTTAAAACTCATGGTTCCTACCCTAACACATTACAACCTGTTTACATTGGAATTGGCCCACTACAACAGAGGATAAGTTGTTTCACAACAGAATGGAGGGAAATGTGTAGGGCTTTCCACGTTAATTCTGTTGTAAATGTATATGAATGGTACAGGTGTATGGTACAGGAGCCTATGCAGAGTCGCCATAAAACGATAACATCCGGTTTTTCGGGGATATTTTCAAACTATCTTGCTCAGGCGTCTTTCTACGCCTACTACGTTAGGGTAATGATACAGCAGCAGGACTCACAGGTCTGGTTACTCTGATACAGTTGTGTAACAGCATAGCTTCCGTCCCTCTCCTCGTCCCTACCTGGGCTCGAACCAGGGACCCTCTGCACACATCGACAACAGTCACCCTCGAAGAATCGTTACCCATCGCTCCACACAAACTGCGGCCCTTGCAGAGCAAGGGGAACTACTTTAAGGTTTCAGAGCGAGTGTCGTCACCGATTGAAACGCTATTAGCGAGCACCACCGCTAACTAGCTAGCCATTTCACATCAGTTACAGTAGCAGTACTCACAGGTCTGGTTGCTCTGATACAGTTGCAGTACTCACAGGTCTGGTTACTCTGATACAGTTGCAGTACTCACAGATCTGGTTACTCTGATACAGTTGCAGTACTCACAGGTCTGGTTGCGCTTGAAGGTCCTGTGTGACTCGTGCCACATGGTTGTACAGTCCTCCTGCAGCTTGTAGAAGCGATTCTTCTTCCAGGAGGAGGACTTGACCTTCATCAGCTCTCCCCCCACCAGCAAGAACTGGAGGTCCGCATCGCCCTCTAACCCTAGTGGGGTCACACAGAGGGTACTGGTCAGACAAACACTACCCTCACCCTAACTTACAGCAGCTCTCCCCCCACCAGCAAGAACTGGAGGTCCGCATCGCCCTCTAACCCTAGTGGGGTCACACAGAGGTTACTGGTCAGACAAACACTACCCTCACCCTAACTTACAGCAGCTCTCCCCCCACCAGCAAGAACTGGAGGTCCGCATCGCCCTCTAACCCTAGTGGGGTCACACAGAGGTTACTGGTCAGACAAACACTACCCTCACCCTAACTTACAGCAGCTCTCCCCCCACCAGCAAGAACTGGAGGTCCGCATCGCACTCTAACCCTAGTGGGGTCACACAGAGGTTAGAGGTCAGACAAACACTACCCTCACCCTAACTTACAGCAGCTCTCCCCCCACCAGCAACAACTGGAGGTCCGCATCGCCCTCTAACCCTAGTGGGGTCACACAGAGGTTAGAGGTCAGACAAACACTACCCTCACCCTAACTTACAGCAGCTCTCCCCCCACCAGCAACAACTGGAGGTCCGCATCGCCCTCTAACCCTAGTGGGGTCACACAGAGGTTAGAGACAGATGGACTCTTCACAACTACTGCAACCATGGACTACTGTAACCATGGTAAACCCATCTGGAATGTTAATAAATGAAGCCATGAAGTATTTTATGTGTTAGGATGGAGCAGTGTGGTGTTGGACATGTGGTGAAGGGTGTAGACTGTAAAAGCAGCTGATTTTCCATCAGAACTATGCTTTCACATTGTCAGATGAAGCTCAATGATAAGCGCAATGATCTCACCAGTGGCTGCTTCCAACCCATGTGTGTACGTGTATTGCTTGCATGTGTTTGTGTGTGTGCATGTTCGTGGTTGCAACCACACTTCTGCAAAGCATCCTGTGTAGAACATCTGAGACAAACATTCCAGGTCAGTGGAGTCAGACAGGAAGTGAAAGCAAAAGGACACGAAAATGTTTTCCTCACTACCACTCAAGTTAGACTCTGCAAATTAATGATGTAGTTGTACATCGAGCAGCAGGAGTTAGAGGCAGCAGTCAGCGGGCTGGGCTAGGCTGGACTAGGCTGGACTAGGCTGGGCTAGGCTGGACTAGGCTGGACTGGGCTGGACTAGGCTGGACTAGGCTGGGCTAGGCTGGACTAGGCTGGACTGGGCTGGACTAGGCTGGACTAGGCTGGACTAGGCTGGGCTTGCCTGGACTAGGCTGGACTAGGCTGGACTGGCCTGGGCTGGGCTGGACTACGCTGGACTAGGCTGGACTAGGCTGGACTGGGCTGGGCTGGACTAGGCTGGACTGGCCTAGGCTGGACTGGCCTAGGCTGGACTAGGCTGGACTGGGCTGGACTGGACTACGCTGGACTAGGCTGGACTAGGCTGGACTGGGCTGGGCTGGACTACGCTGGACTAGGCTGGACTAGGCTGGACTGGCCTAGGCTGGACTAGGTTGGACTGGCCTGGGCTGGACTAGGCTGGACTAGGCTGGACTGGCCTGGGCTGGGCTGGACTACGCTGGACTAGGCTGGACTGGGCTGGGCTGGGCTGGACTACGCTGGCCTAGGCTGGACTAGGCTGGACTGGGCTGGGCTGGACTAGGCTGGACTGGCCTAGGTTGGACTAGGCTGGACTGGCCTGGCCTATGCTGGACTAGGCTGGACTGGACTAGGCTGGACTAGGCTGGACTGGCCTTGGCTAGGCTGTACCGGGCGGTCCACATTCAGAACCACCCTGTCAGTGCTCGCCACTCCTGGGGCGTGGGCACAATAACAACATTGTAGACATTTTTTACAAGGTCCCGCAACAGACTGACAGGCTGTTTATGAATCTAGCTGTTGTGGATTCCGGGAGGAGGAGGAAGGCACTGGGAATTAGCTGAGTACTTCAGACTGCCCCTGCATTGGTTTGAACCGTAGCCTGAATTCACTCAGTAGCTCTGTTGTTGTTGACTTGTTTGATCACAGGACTGCTCACTCCTGACCGATACCATTATAAACACAAAACAGGAGCTTAGATACGCTAGTGTTGGTCTAATTTCTCTATGTGATTCAGTCTTTGCCTGTGTTTCAAAATGCGTACTTGTGTTCTATCTAGAGTGTATAGCGAGTACAGAAGCTAACTGTCATTTTTCAAGTGCGATTCCAAACTTCCCTTACCGAACTGAATATGTTGTGGAAAATTTGCTGTAAACTAAATAGTGTGCCACAAAATGTTGCCAGAAGTTTGCAAATGGTTGCCACGAGTGGTGAATTTGCAGCAAGCCTTCAGCAACAATAATATTTATTGCCACTAGGGGCAAACAGTTGGACAAAGGTTGGACAAAGGACAAACAGTTGGACAAAGATTCTATTTGTATCTGTGGCAACAACATTTCTTGCCACTAGTGGCAAACAGTTTACCAGAAGTCATTTCTGGTGAACACATGAGTTCCAAGACCAGTAACTGTCTACGACCATCTGTTGCAAATGGAAACCAAGCAATCTACCTACCAAAGTTGTCTAGTGAGTGTCTAACTTATTCATTCATTAAACTTCCCAATAAACTTTAAAATGTGTTAGCTAATTGATGCCTGATTAGCAATGTCATGTTTTATGGGATAGAGTGAAATACATGTTGTTGCTATACCAGTTTCAGTCTGTCAGGGCCACTGACAGGCTAGCTAGCTAGCTACCGTTATCTATCATATTGTTAACACATTTAATGTGATAGCTAGCTAATTACCGTTATCTATCATATTGTTAACACATTTAATGTGATAGCTAGCTAGCTACCGTTATCTATCATATTGTTAACACATTTATTGTGATAGCTAGCTAGCTACCGTTATCTATCATATTGTTAACACATTTATTGTGATAGCTAGCTAGCTACCGTTATCTATCATATTGTTAACACATTTAATGTGATAGCTAGCTAGCTACCGTTATCTATCATATTGTTAACACATTTATTGTGATAGCTAGCTACCGTTATCTATCATATTGTTAACACATTTAATGTGATAGCTAGCTAATTACCGTTATCTATCATATTGTTAACACATTTAATGTGATAGCTAGCTAGCTACCGTTATCTATCATATTATTAACACATTTATTGTGATAGCTAGCTAGCTACCGTTATCTATCATATTGTTAACACATTTAATGTGATAGCTAGCTAGCTACCGTTATCTATCATATTGTTAACACATTTAATGTGATAGCTAGCTAGCTACCATTATCTATCATATTGTTAACACATTTAATGTGATAGCTAGCTAGCTAACTAATGATTTGCCTGACATTTTAAACCACTTCCATTTCTGTCTTTTAAGACCTATATGCATGTCAGTATGCTAGTGTCACAGTTCAGTAGCATGTTAGCTAGCACAAAAGCTAAAGTCGCTAGCAACAAGACGAGTTGATTTGACATCAAAGCAAAATGTCATATGGATACCCTTTCCCGACCCTTCGCATGGTGTTGAAAGAGGCTGTATTGGAAGAGGATGCATCGACACCTTGCACTCACTCATAACACTGACTGTATTGTCTTCAAGCTTGATAAGGTAAATAAATGCACGTATTACTCTCATAAATGTAGCCCATACATTCACTCTTTAAAACAATTGGATATTGCATTGCCCATGTTGTCTTTTATTTCTTACTATAAAGATGCCCTCAGCTTAGTCCTGGTTGGTTCCACCCCTCAGCAGATCAGGGCATCATAAGCTACCTTTGATTTCTTATTGTGGCCAGGTGTATTGGGTGTGTGAGGTCATAGCGGACAAACAAGTGATAACGGCAGTTCTGTTTACTCCCTTCTCCACCAAGCTAGCCTCCGTTCTCATCTGTCTCCCCACAGCTCCCTTCTCCACCAAGCTAGCCTCCGTCTCTCCTCTATCTCCCCACAGCTCCCTTCTCCACCAAGCTAGCCTCCGTTCTCATCTGTCTCCCCACAGCTCCCTTCTCCACCAAGCTAGCCTCCATTCTCCTCTATCTCCCCACAGCTCCCTTCTCCACCAAGCTAGCCTCCGTTCTCCTCTATCTCCCCACAGCTCCCTTCTCCACCAAGCTAGCCTCCAATCTCCTCTATCTCCCCACAGCTCCCTTCTCCACCAAGCTAGCCTCCATTCTCCTCTATCTCCCCACAGCTCCCTTCTCCACCAAGCTAGCCTCCGTCTCTCCTCTATCTCCCCACAGCTCCCTTCTCCACCAAGCTAGCCTCCGTTCTCATCTGTCTCCCCACAGCTCCCTTCTCCACCAAGCTAGCCTCCAATCTCCTCTATCTCCCCACAGCTCCCTTCTCCACCAAGCTAGCCTCCATTCTCCTCTATCTCCCCACAGCTCCCTTCTCCACCAAGCTAGCCTCCATTCTCCTCTATCTCCCCACAGCTCCCTTCTCCACCAAGCTAGCCTCCGTCTCTCCTCTATCTCCCCACAGCTCCCTCCTCCACCAAGCTAGCCTCCGTTCTCCTCTATCTCCCCACAGCTCCCTCCTCCACCAAGCTAGCCTCCGTCTCTCCTCTATCTCCCCACAGCTCCCTTCTCCACCAAGCTAGCCTCTGTTCTCCTCTATCTCCCCACAGCTCCCTCCTCCACCAAGCTAGCCTCCGTCTCTCCTCTATCTCCCCACAGCTCCCTTCTCCACCAAGCTAGCCTCCGTTCTCATCTGTCTCCCCACAGCTCCCTCCTCCACCAAGCTAGCCTCCGTCTCTCCTCTATCTCCCCACAGCTCCCTTCTCCACCAAGCTAGCCTCCATTCTCATCTGTCTCCCCACAGATTATTATTATGAATGGAATTACCGCCCCTCTCTTTGTTACATATACATTTTACATACGTGGTACTTTTATACACAGCATTTACATAAAGATATACATATATATTTCTTTAAAATATTACATTTTGGACATCTCTGATATACATTATATTGAAGTGCATTGGGAAAGTATTCAGATCCCTTGACTTTTTCCACATGTTGTTACTGTCACGCCCTGGCCTCTGTTATATTGATTTCCTTTATTAGTTTAGTTAGGTCAGGGTGTGACATGGGATGTTTGTGTGTTTTGTCTAGTTTAGGGTGTGTGTATTGTTTAGGGGGTTTAGTAGAATGTATGGGGTTGTGTTCAGTAGAGAGGTTTAGGAAAGTCTATGGTTGCCTGATTTGGTTCTCAATCAGAGGCAGCTGTTTATTGTTGTCTCTGATTGGGAGCCATATTTAAGGCAGCTTTAGGTAATTGTGGGTAATTGTCTATGTCTAACGTTAGTAGCTGTGTGTGCACTTTCGTTTGTAGCTTCACGTTCGTGGTTTATTGTTTTTTGTATTAGTTTGTATAGTGTTCGTTCCGTCTTCGTCTCTAATAAAAGAAGATGTATTCATATCACTCTGCGTTTTGGTCCGATCCATGCTCCTCCTCAGACGAGGAGGAGAACGAACGTGACAGTTACATTACAGCCTTATTCTACCTCAATCTACAGTACACAAAATACCCCATATTGACTCAATACCCCATAATGACTCAATACCCCATAATGACTCAATACCCCATAATGACTCAATACCCCATAATGACTCAATACCCCATAATGACTCAATATCCCATTATGACTCAATACCACATAATGACACAATACCCCATATTGACTCAATACCCCATTATGACAAAATACCCCATATTGACACAATACCCCATAATGACTCAATACCCCATAATGACTCAATACCCCATAATGACTCAATACCCCATAATGACTCAATACCCCATAATGACTCAATACCCCATAATGACTCAATACCACATAATGACACAATACCCCATATTGACTCAATACCCCATAATGACTCAATACCACATAATGACACAATACCCCATAATGACTCAATACCCCATAATGACACAATACCCCATAATGACTCAATACCACATAATGACTCAATACCCCATAATGACACAATACCCCATAATGACTCAATACCCCATAATGACACAATACCCCATAATGACTCAATACCCCATAATAACACAATACCCCATAATGACACAATACCCCATATTGACTCAATACCCCATTATGACACAATACCACATAATGACACAATACCCCATATTGACTCAATACCCCATAATGACAAAATACCCCATAATGACTCAATACCCCATAATGACACAATACCCCATATTGACAAAATACCCCTTAATGACACAATACCCCATAATGACAAAGTAAAAACAGGCTTTTAGAAAGTTTATCAAGTTTATATATTTTTTTTAATACAGAAATATCACATTTACATAAGTTTTCAGATCCTTTACTGAAGAGAGCGGTGTGGGAGAGCGGCGTGGTAGAGCGGCGTGGGAGAGCGGCGTGGTAGAGCGGCGTGGGAGAGCGGCGTTGTAGAGCGGTGTGGGAGAGCGGCGTTGTACAGCGGCGTGGGAGAGCGGCGTGGGAGAGCGGCGTGGTAGAGCGGCGTGGTAGAGCGGCGTGGGAGAGCGGCGTGGTAGAGCGGCGTGGGAGAGCGGCGTGGGAGAGCGGCGTGGTAGAGCGGCGTGGGAGAGCGGCGTGGGAGAGCGGCGTGGTAGAGCGGCGTGGTAGAACGGCGTGGTAGAGCGGCGTGGGAGAGCGGCGTGGTAGAGCGGCGTGGGAGAGCGGCGTGGGAGAGCGGCGTGGGAGAGCGGCGTGGTAGAGCGGCGTGGGAGAGCGGCGTTGTAGAGCGGTGTGGGAGAGCGGCGTTGTACAGCGGCGTGGGAGAGCGGCGTAAGAGAGCGGCGTGGTAGAGCGGCGTGGTAGAGCGGCGTGGGAGAGCGGCGTGGTAGAGCGGCGTGGGAGAGCGGCGTGGGAGAGCGGCGTGGGAGAGCGGCGTGGGAGAGCGGCGTGGTAGAGCGGCGTGGTAGAGCGGCGTGGGAGAGCGGCGTGGTAGAGCGGCGTGGGAGAGCGGCGTGGTAGAGCGGCGTGGGAGAGCGGCGTGGGAGAGCGGCGTGGTAGAGCGGCGTGGGAGAGCGGCGTTGTAGAGCGGCGTGGTAGAGCGGCGTGGGAGAGCGGCGTGGGAGAGCGGCGTGGTAGAGCGGCGTGGGAGAGCGGCGTGGGAGAGCGGCGTGGGAGAGCGGCGTGGGAGAGCGGTGTGGGAGAGCCCTCCGTCCGACAGTCAAACAAACTGTGAGATTCTGCTAATGTTTTAATGAAAGTAACACAAAGTAATATTTTGAAATAACTTTTGTTAAATGTAACAAGCGATATGTAACGTATTCTCTGCAGTCTGAACAGTGCAGGACACAGAACCAGTCTGATCTGATAGGCTACTTACTAACTCAGGTTGGGTCACTAGTTCCTCCTTCCATCTGATAGGCTACTTACTAACTCAGGTTGGGTCACTAGTTCCTCCTTCCATCTGATAGGCTACTTACTAACTCAGGTTGGGTCACTAGTTCCTCCTTCCATCTGATAGGCTACTTACTAACTCAGGTTGGGTCACTAGTTCCTCCTTCCATCTGATAGGCTACTTACTAACTCAGGTTGGGTCACTAGTTCCTCCTTCCAGCTGTGGTGCTGAACACTCTCTGGGCAGAGGGAACACTCTCTGGGCAGAGGGAACACTCTCTGGAGCACACTCTCTGGGCAGAGGGAACACTCTATGGGCAGAGGGAACACTCTATGGGCAGAGGGAACACTCTATGGGCAGAGGGAACACTCTATGGGCAGAGGGAACACTCTATGGGCAGAGGGAACACTCTATGGGCAGAGGGAACACTCTATGAGCAGAGGGAACACTCTCTGGAGCACACTCTATGGGCAGAGGGAACACTCTATGGGCAGAGGGAATACTCTATGGGCAGAGGGAACACTCTATGGGCAGAGGGAACACTCTCTGGGCAGAGGGAACACTCTCTGGGCAGAGGGAACACTCTATGGGCAGAGGGAACACTCTCTGGGCAGAGGGAACACTCTCTGGGCAGAGGGAACACTCTATGGGCAGAGGGAACACTCTCTGGGCAGAGGGAACACTCTTTGGAGCACACTCTCTGGGCAGAGGGAACACTCTCTGGGCAGAGGGAACACTCTCTGGGCAGAGGGAACACTCTATGAGCAGAGGGAACACTCTTTGGAGCACACTCTCTGGGCAGAGGGAACACTCTCTGGGCAGAGGGAACACTCTCTGGCACTCTATGGGCAGAGGGAACAATCTATGGGCAGAGGGAACACTCTCTGGTTAGAGGGAACACTCTATGGGCAGAGGGAACACTCTCTGGGCAGAGGGAAAACTCTCTGGAGCACACTCTCTGGGAAGAGGGAACACTCTCTGGGCAGAGGGAACACTCTCTGGAGCACACTCTCTGGGCAGAGGGAACACTCTATGGGCAGAGGGAACACTCTATGGGCAGAGGGAACACTCTCTGGGCAGAGGGAACACTCTATGGGCAGAGGGAACACTCTATGAGCAGAGGGAACACTCTCTGGAGCACACTCTATGGGCAGAGGGAACACTCTCTGGGCAGAGGGAACACTCTATGGGCAGAGGGAACACTCTCTGGGCAGAGGGAACACTCTCTGGGCAGAGGGAACACTCTCTGGGCAGAGGGCACACTCTATGGGCAGAGGGAACACTCTCTGGGCAGAGGGAACACTCTCTGGGCACAGGGAACACTCTATGAGCAGAGGGAACACTCTCTGGAGCACACTCTATGGGCAGAGGGAACACTCTATGACCAGAGGGAACACTCTATGGGCAGAGCGAACACTCTCTGGGCAGAGGGAACACTCTATGGGCAGAGGGAATACTCTATGGGCAGAGGGAACACTCTCTGGGCAGAGGGAATACTCTATGGGCAGAGGGAACACTCTATGGGCAGAGGGAACACTCTCTGGGCACAGGGAACACTCTCTGGGCAGAGGGAACACTCTATGGGCAGAGGGAACACTCTATGGGCAGAGGGAACACTCTATGGGCAGAGGGAACACTCTATGGGCAGAGGGAACACTCTATGGGAAGAGGGAACACTCTCTGGGCAGAGGGAACACTCTATGGGCAGAGGGAACACTCTATGGGAAGAGGGAACACTCTCTGGGCAGAGGGAACACTCTATGGGCAGAGGGAACACTCTATGGGCAGAGGGAACACTCTCTGGGCAGAGGGAACACTCTATGAGCAGAGGGAACACTCTATGAGCAGAGGGAACACTCTATGAGCAGAGGGAACACTCTATGGGCAGAGGAAACTAGGTGACACCCTGACCCAGCAGTTGTCACCTCCTCAGGACTCGGCCACACCCAAACATGACGAATCTGTGACACAGGCAACACCCGTTCTGCCAGTCACATTCTGTTAAAGGTCCCCAAAGCACACACGTCCCTGGGTCGCTCCTCTTTTCAGTTCACTGCAGCTAGCGACTGGAACGAGCTGCAACAAACACTCAAACTGGACAGTTGTATCTCAATCTCTTCATTCAAAGACTCCATCATTGGAGACTCTTACTGACAGTTGTGGCTGCTTAGCGTGATGTATTGTAGTCTCTACCTTCTTGCCCTTTGTGCTGTTGTCTGTGACCAATAATGTTTTTACCATGTTTTGTGCTGCTACCATGTTCTGTTGCTACCATGTTGTTGTCATGTTGTGTTGCTACCATGTTCTGTTGCTACCATGTTGTTGTCATGTTGTGTTGCTACCATGTTGTGTTGCTACCATGTTGTTGTCATGTTGTGTTGCTACCATGTTGTGTTGCTTCCATGCTGTCTTGTCATGTGTTGCTGACCTGCTATGTTGTTGTCTTAAGTCTCTCTTTATGAATTTATATTGCATTTATTTATTTATTTTAATCTCAGCCCCCGTCCTCGCAGGAGGCCTTTTGCCTTTTGGTAGGCCGTAATTGTAAATAAGAATTTGTTCTTAACTGACTTGCCTAGTTAAATAAAGGTTAAATTAATAAAATAAACATTTAATATTAAGGTACACAAAAGCAAATGACTGGATTCGTCTATTTCAGCCACACCCGTTGTTGACAGGTTTATAAAAATCGGGCATACAGCCATTCAATCTCCATAGACAAACATTGGCAGTAGAATGGCCCGGAATGAAGAGCTCAGTGACTTTCAACGTGGCACCGTCATAGGATGCCACCTTTCCAACAAGTCAGTTCGTCAAATTTCTGCCCTTCTAGAGCTTCCCCGATCAACTGTAAGTGCTGTTGTTGTGAAGTGGAAGTCTTGGAGCAACAACGGCTCAGCCGCAAAGTGGTAGGCCACACAAGCTCACAGAACGGAACTGCAGACTGCTGTAGTGCGCAAAAAATTTCCTCGGTTTCAGCGTTCACTACCGAGTTCCAAAATGCTTCTGGAAGCAACTTTAGCACAATAACTCTTCATCGGGAGCTTCATGAAACGGGTTTCCATGGCAGAGCAGCCGCACACAAGCCTAAGATCACCATGCGCAATGCTATTCGTCAGCTGGTGGTGTAAAGCTTGCCGCCATTGGACTCTGGAGCAGTGGAAACACGTTCCCTGGAGTGATGAATCACGCTTCACCATCTGACAGTCTGACGGACGAATCTGGGTTTGGTGGATGCCAGGAGAACACTACCTGCCTGAATGCATAGTGCCAACTGTAAAGTTTGGTGGAGGAGGAATAATGGTCTGGGGCTGTTTTTCATGGTTCGGGCCCCTTAGTTCCAGTGAAGGGAAATCTTAACGCTACAGCATACAATGACATTCTAGACGATTCTGTGCTTCCAACTTTGTGGCAACAGTTTGGGGAATGCCATTTCCTGTTTCAGCATGACAATGCCCCCATGCACAAAGAGAGGTCCATACAGAAATGGTTTGTCGAGATCGGTTTGGAAGAACTTGACTGGCCTGCACAGAGACCTGACCTCAACCCCATCGAACACCTTTGGGATGAATTGGAACGCAGACTGCAAGCCTGCCCGACCTCACTAATGCTCTTGTGGCTAAATGGAAGCAAGTCACGCAGAAAGGTTCCAACATCTAGTGGAAAGCCTTCCCAGAAGAGTGGAGGCTGTTTTAGCAGCAATGTTCCAACGTCTAGTGGAAAGCCTTCCCAGAAGAGTGGAGGCTGTTATAGCAGCAATGTTCCAACATCTAGTGGAAATCCTTCCCAGAAGAGTGGAGGCTGTTATAGCAGCAATGTTCCAACATCTAGTGGAAAGCCTTCCCAGAAGAGTGGAGGCTGTTATAGCAGCAATGTTCCAACATCTAGTGGAAAGTCTTTCCAGAAGAGTGGAGGCTGTTATAGCAGCAATGTTCCAACATCTAGTGGAAAGCCTTCCCAGAAGAGTGGAGGCTGTTATAGCAGCAATGTTCCAACATCTAGTGGAAAGCCTTCCCAGAAGAGTGGAGGCTGTTATAGCAGCAATGTTCCAACATCTAGTGGAAAGCCTTCCCAGAAGAGTGGAGGCTGTTATAGCAGCAATGTTCCAACATCTAGTGGAAAGTCTTTCCAGAAGAGTGGAGGCTGTTATAGCAGCAATGTTCCAACATCTAGTGGAAAGCCTTCCCAGAAGAGTGGAGGCTGTTATAGCAGCAATATTCCAACATCTAGTGGAAAGTCTTTCCAGAAGAGTGGAGGCTGTTATAGCAGCAATGTTCCAACATCTAGTGGAAAGTCTTTCCAGAAGAGTGGAGGCTGTTATAGCAGCAATGTTCCAACATCTAGTGGAAAGCCTTCCCAGAAGAGTGGAGGCTGTTATAACAGCAATGTTCCAACATCTAGTGGAAAGCCTTCCCAGAAGAGTGGAGGCTGTTATAGCAGCAGTTCCAACATCTAGTGGAAAGCCTTCCCAGAAGAGTGGAGGCTGTTATAGCAGTAATGTTCCAACATCTAGTGGAAAGCCTTCCCAGAAGAGTGGAGGCTGTTATAGCAGCAATGTTCCAACATCTAGTGGAAAGCCTTCCCAGAAGAGTGGAGGCTGTTATAGCAGCAATGTTCCAACATCTAGTGGAAAGCCTTCCCAGAAGAGTGGAGGCTGTTATAGTAGCAATGTTCCAACATCTAGTGGAAAGCCTTCCCAGAAGAGTGGAGGCTGGTATAACAGTAAAGGGGGACCAACTCCATATTAATGCCCATGATTTTGGAATGAGATGTTCGACAAGCAGGCGTCCACATACTTTTGTAGTGTATCTTCACTTTTACTCAAAGGTGACAATTGCGAACGTTTTCCACCATCAACGCCACAGTCTAAAGACATTGTTATTGAGAGTCGGGTTGATCACCGTTACCTTACAAGGCATCTAGAGGAGGGTGGAATTGTTGTGTACCACCTCCATACTTACAGTAGTTCTGAAAAGACCAAAAGATTCAGATTCATGAACCTGGTACCGGCCATACATACGCATGTTTCCTGTTATCTGTCCTGACCTCTGACCTGTCCTGAAACTGTGCATTATACGTCCACCTGAAAAACACCCATCATTTACGGTGACAATAACGCTCTTATGTGCTGTATACTTTGGAAGTATTGGAATTAGGCCAGGACAGTATCTAAGGAAATAGCAAAGCATGGCGAACTTGATCAAATGTTTTTGGAGTGGTTGGCAGAATGTTTTCTTTTGCAATGACATTTGTTAAATCTGACCGTGTCTGAAAGACACAAACAATTGCACGAAATCTATACTGAACTAATATATAAACGCAACCTGTAAAGTGTTGGTCCCATGTTTCATGAGCTGAAATAAAAGATCCCAGAAATGTTCCATACACACAAAAGGTTTCTCTCATATTTCGTGCACAAATTTGTTTACATTCCTGTTAGTGAGCATTTCTCCTTTGTCAAGATAATCCTTCCACCTGACAGGTGTGGCATGTCTAGAAGCTGATTAAACAGCATGATCATTACACAGGTGCACCTTGTGTTGGGGACAATAAAAGGCCACTAAAATGTGCAGTTGTCACACAACACAATGCCACAGATATCTCAAGTATTGAGGGAGCGTGCAATTGGAATGCTGACTGCAGGAATGTCCACCCGAGTTGTTACCACGGAACTGAAGGTTCATTTTTCTACCATAAGCCGCATCCAATGTCGTTTTATAGAATTTGGCAGTAACAAATGGCCTCATAACCACAGACCACATGTAACCACGCCAGACAAGGACCTCCACATCCGGCTTCTTCACCTGCAGGATCGTCTGAGACGAGCCACCCGGACAGCTGATGAAACTGTGGGTTTGCCCAACAAAGAACTTCTGCACAAACTGTCAGAAACAGTCTCAGGGAAGCTCATCTGCGTGCTCGTCATCCTCACCAGGGTCTTGACCTGACTGCAGTTAAGCGTTGTAACCGACTTCAGTGGGCAAATGCTCATCTTCGATGGTCACTGGCACGCTGGAGAAGTGTGCTCTTCACAGATTAATCCCAGTTTTAACTGTACCAGGCAGATGGCAGACCACCTCCAATGTCATTTTAGAGAATTTGGCAGTACGTCCAAATGGCCTCACAACCACAGATCACGTGGACGTCGTGTGAGCGAGCCGTTTGCTGATGTCAACGTTGTGAACAATTTAATTTTTTTCAATGGAAATTTGAATGCACAGAGATACCGTAACGAGATCCTGAAGCCCATTGTCATGCCATTCATCCTCCTCCATCACCTCATGTTTCAACATGATAATACACGGCCCCAGGTCACAAGGATCTGGACACAATTCCTGGAAGCTGAACATGTCCCAGTTCTTCCGTGGCCTGCATACTCACCAGACATGTCACCCACTGAGCATGTTTGGGATGCTCTGGATCCACGTGTACAACATGTTGTTTCAGTATTCCCATACCCTGGTAAGTTGTACCAAGAGACCTCTTTTTTTATACAAGCTGTTTTAAAACTGTAATGTTTACATGAATTCTGATTATTTCTAGGGAAAAACAACATCCTTAAATATATGTAGATATCTTTGTTAGAAATAATACTATATTTCAATTGAAGGCTAGATGCTGAATGTAAAAAATAAATCTCAGTTTACCCCACTCTCTCCTACAGTCAAAAAAATGTTACGGTCCATAATGTTTGGATGTGAATGACAGATAGCACCTCCCATCTACCATATATCCTGGTTCATTGGTTACCCTTTACTACTTATCATTCACATAATCATATAAATGCATATCTGGGCTAACATCCTAGTCAGTTATAGGGGTCATGCCTGGGCTAACATCCTAGTCAGTTATAGGAGTCATGCCTGGGCTAACATCCTAGTCAGTTATAGGGGTCATGTCTGGGCTAAAATCCTAGTCAGTTATAGGGGCCATGTCTGGGCTAACATGCTAGTCAGTTATAGGGGCCATGTCTGGGCTAACATCCTAGTCAGTTATAGGGGTCATGCCTGGGCTAACATCCTAGTCAGTTATAGGAGTCATGTCTGGGCTAACATGCTAGTCAGTTATAGGGGTCATGTCTGGGCTAACATCCTAGTCAGTTAAAGGGGCCATGTCTGGCCTAACATCCTAGTCAGTTATATGGGCCATGTCTGGGCTAACATCCTATTATAGGGGTCATGTCTGGGCTAACATCCTAGTCAGTTATAGGGGCCATGTCTGGGCTAACATCCTAGTCAGTTATAGGGGTCATGTCTGGGCTAACATCCTAGTCAGTTATAGGGGCCATGTCTGGGCTAACATCCTAGTCAGTTATAGGGGTCATGTCTGGGTTAACATCCTAGTCAGTTATAGGGGCCACGTCTGGGCTAACATCCTAGTCAGTTTTAGGGGCCATGTCTGGGCTAACATCCTAGTCAGTTATATGGGCCATGTCTGGGCTAACACCCTAGTCAGTTATAGGGGTCATGTCTGGGCTAACATGCTAGTCAGTTATAGGGGCCATGTCTGGGCTAACATCCTAGTCAGTTATAGGGGCCATGTCTGGGCTAACATCCTAGCGAGTTATAGGGGTCATGTCTGGGCTAACATCCTAGTCAGTTATAGGGGTCATGCCTGGGCTAACATCCTAGTCAGTTATAGGAGTCATGTCTGGGCTAACATCCTAGTCAGTTATAGGAGTCATGTCTGGGCTAACATCCTAGTCAGTTATAGGGGCCATGTCTGGGCTAACATGCTAGTCAGTTATAGGGGCCATGTCTGGGCTAACATCCTAGTCAGTTATAGGGGTCATGCCTGGGCTAACATCCTAGTCAGTTATAGGAGCCATGTCTTGGCTAACATGCTAGTCAGTTATAGGGGTCATGTCTGGGCTAACATCCTAGTCAGTTATAGGGGCCATGTCTGGCCTAACATCCTAGTCAGTTATATGGGCCATGTCTGGGCTAACATCCTATTATAGGGGTCATGTCTGGGCTAACATCCTAGTCAGTTATAGGGGCCATGTCTGGGCTACCATACTAGTCAGTTATATGGGCCATGTCTGGGCTAACATCCTATTATAGGGGCCATGTCTGGGCTAACATCCTAGTCAGTTATAGGGGCCATGTCTGGGGTAACATCCTAGTCAGTTATAGGGGCCATGTCTGGGCTAACATCCTAGTCAGTTATAGGGGCCATGTATGGGCTAACATCCTAGTCAGTTATAGGGGCCATGTATGGGCTAACATCCTAGTCAGTTATAGGAGTCATGTCTGGGCTAACATGCTAGTCAGTTATAGGGGTCATGTCTGGGCTAACATCCTAGTCAGTTATAGGGGCCATGTCTGGCCTAACATCCTAGTCAGTTATATGGGCCATGTCTGGGCTAACATCCTATTATAGGGGTCATGTCTGGGCTAACATCCTAGTCAGTTATAGGGGCCATGTCTGGGCTACCATACTAGTCAGTTATATGGGCCATGTCTGGGCTAACATCCTATTATAGGGGTCATGTCTGGGCTAACATCCTAGTCAGTTATAGGGGTCATGTCTAGGCTAACATGCTAGTCAGTTATCGGGGCCATGTCTGGGCTAACATCCTAGTCAGTTATATGGGCCATGTCTGGGCTAACATCCTAGTCAGTTATAGGGGCCATGTCTGGGCTAACATGCTAGTCAGTTATAGGGGCCATGTCTGGGCTAACATCCTAGTCAGTTATAGGGGCCATGTCTGGGCTAACATCCTAGTCAGTTATAGGGGCCATGTCTGGGCTAACATGCTAGTCAGTTATAGGGGCCATGTCTGGGCTAACATCCTAGTCAGTTATAGGGGCCATGTCTGGGCTAACATCCTAGTCAGTTATAGGGGCCATGTCTGGGCTAACATCCTAGTCAGTTATAGGGGCCATGTCTGGGCTAACATCCTAGTCAGTTATAGGGGCCATGTCTGGGCTAACATCCTAGTCAGTTATAGGGGCCATGTCTGGGCTAACATGCTAGTCAGTTATAGGGGCCATGTCTGGGCTAACATCCTAGTCAGTTATAGGGGCCATGTCTGGGCTAACATACTAGTCAGTTATAGGGGCCATGTCTGGGCTAACATACTAGTCAGTTATATGGGCCATGTCTGGGCTAACATCCTATTATAGGGGTCATGTCTGGGCTAACATCCTAGTCAGTTATAGGGGTCATGTCTAGGCTAACATGCTAGTCAGTTATAGGGGCCATGTATGGGCTAACATCCTAGACGGTTATAGGGGCCATGTCTGGGCGAACATCCTAGTCAGTTATAGGGCACATGTCTGGGCTAACATCCTAGTCGGTTATAGGGGCCATGTCTGGGCTAACATCCTATTCAGTTATAGGGGCCATGTCTGGGCTATCATGCTAGTCAGTTATAGGGGTCATGTCTGGGCTAACATCCTAGTCAGTTATAGGAGTCATGTCTGGGCTAACATGCTAGTCAGTTATAGGGAACATGTCTGGGCTAAAACCCTAGTCAGTTATAGGGGCCATGTCTGGGCTAACATCCTAGTCAGTTATAGGGGCCATGTCTGGGCTAACATGCTAGTCAATTATAGGGACCATGTCTGGGCTAACATCCTAGTCAGTTATAGGGATCATTTCTGGGCTAACATGCTAGTCAGTTATAGGGGCCATGTCTGGGCTAACATCCTAGTCAGTTATAGGGGTCATGTCTGGGCTAACATCCTAGTCAGTTATAGGGGCCATGTCTGGGCTAACATCCTAGTCAGTTATAGGGGCCATGTCTGGGCTAACATGCTAGTCAGTTATAGGGGCCATATCTGGGCTAACATGCTAGTCAGTTATAGGGGCCATGTCTGGGCTAACATCCTAGTCAGTTATAGGGGTCATGTCTGGGCTAACATCCTAGTCAGTTATAGGGGTCATGTCTGGGCTAACATCCTAGTCAGTTATAGGGACCATGTCTGGGCTAACATCCTAGTCAGTTATAGGGGCCATGTCTGGGCTAACATCCTAGTCAGTTATAGGGGCCATGTCTGGGCTAACATCCTAGTCAGTTATAGGGGCCATGTCTGGGCTAACATCCTAGTCAGTTATAGGGGCCATGTCTGGGCTAACATCCTAGTCAGTTATAGGGGCCATGTCTGGGCTAACATCCTAGTCAGTTATAGGGGCCATGTCTGGGCTAACATGCTAGTCAGTTATAGGGGCCATGTCTGGGCTAACATCCTAGTCAGTTATAGGGGCCATGTCTGGGCTAACATACTAGTCAGTTATAGGGGCCATGTCTGGGCTAACATACTAGTCAGTTATATGGGCCATGTCTGGGCTAACATCCTATTATAGGGGTCATGTCTGGGCTAACATCCTAGTCAGTTATAGGGGTCATGTCTAGGCTAACATGCTAGTCAGTTATAGGGGCCATGTATGGGCTAACATCCTAGACGGTTATAGGGGCCATGTCTGGGCGAACATCCAAGTCAGTTATAGGGCACATGTCTGGGCTAACATCCTAGTCGGTTATAGGGGCCATGTCTGGGCTAACATCCTATTCAGTTATAGGGGCCATGTCTGGGCTATCATGCTAGTCAGTTATAGGGGTCATGTCTGGGCTAACATCCTAGTCAGTTATAGGAGTCATGTCTGGGCTAACATGCTAGTCAGTTATAGGGAACATGTCTGGGCTAAAACCCTAGTCAGTTATAGGGGCCATGTCTGGGCTAACATCCTAGTCAGTTATAGGGGCCATGTCTGGGCTAACATGCTAGTCAATTATAGGGACCATGTCTGGGCTAACATCCTAGTCAGTTATAGGGATCATTTCTGGGCTAACATGCTAGTCAGTTATAGGGGCCATGTCTGGGCTAACATCCTAGTCAGTTATAGGGGTCATGTCTGGGCTAACATCCTAGTCAGTTATAGGGGCCATGTCTGGGCTAACATCCTAGTCAGTTATAGGGGCCATGTCTGGGCTAACATGCTAGTCAGTTATAGGGGCCATATCTGGGCTAACATGCTAGTCAGTTATAGGGGCCATGTCTGGGCTAACATCCTAGTCAGTTATAGGGGTCATGTCTGGGCTAACATCCTAGTCAGTTATAGGGGTCATGTCTGGGCTAACATCCTAGTCAGTTATAGGGACCATGTCTGGGCTAACATCCTAGTCAGTTATAGGGGCCATGTCTGGGCTAACATCCTAGTCAGTTATAGGGGTCATGTCTGGGCTAACATCCTAGTCAGTTATAGGGGCCATGTCTGGGCTAACATCCTAGTCAGTTATATGGGCCATGTCTGGGCTAACATCCTATTATAGGGGTCATGTCTGGGCTAACATCCTAGTCAGTTATAGGGGTCATGTCTAGGCTAACATGCTAGTCAGTTATCGGGGCCATGTCTGGGCTAACATCCTAGTCAGTTATATGGGCCATGTCTGGGCTAACATCCTAGTCAGTTATAGGGGCCATGTCTGGGCTAACATGCTAGTCAGTTATAGGGGCCATGTCTGTGCTAACATCCTAGTCAGTTATAGGGGCCATGTCTGGGCTAACATCCTAGTCAGTTATAGGGGCCATGTCTGGGCTAACATGCTAGTCAGTTATAGGGGCCATGCCTGGGCTAACATCCTAGTCAGTTATAGGGGCCATGTCTGGGCTAACATCCTAGTCAGTTATAGGGGCCATGTCTGGGCTAACATCCTAGTCAGTTATAGGGGCCATGTCTGGGCTAACATCCTAGTCAGTTATAGGGGCCATGTCTGGGCTAACATCCTAGTCAGTTATAGGGGCCATGTCTGGGCTAACATGCTAGTCAGTTATAGGGGCCATGTCTGGGCTAACATCCTAGTCAGCTATAGGGGCCATGTCTGGGCTAACATACTAGTCAGTTATAGGGGCCATGTCTGGGCTAACATACTAGTCAGTTATATGGGCCATGTCTGGGCTATCATCCTATTATAGGGGTCATGTCTGGGCTAACATCCTAGTCAGTTATAGGGGTCATGTCTAGGCTAACATGCTAGTCAGTTATCGGGGCCATGTCTGGGCTAACATCCTAGTCAGTTATATGGGCCATGTCTGGGCTAACATCCTAGTCAGTTATATGGGCCATGTCTGGGCTAACATCCTAGTCAGTTATAGGGGCCATGTCTAGGCTAACATGCTAGTCAGTTATAGGGGCCATGTCTGGGCTAACATCCTAGTCAGTTATAGGGGCCATGTCTGGGCTAACATCCTAGTCAGTTATAGGGGCCATGTCAGTTATAGGGGTCATGCCTGGGCTAACATCCTAGTCAGTTATAGGGGTCATGTCTAGGCTAACTTGCTAGTCAGTTATAGGGGCCATGTCTGGGCTAACATGCTAGTCAGTTATAGGGGCCATGTCTGGGCTAACTTCCTAGTCAGTTATAGGGGTCATGTCTAGGCTAACATCCTAGTCAGTTATAGGGGTCATGTCTGGGCTAACATCCTAGTCAGTTATAGGGGCCATGTCTGGGCTAACATCCTAGTCAGTTATAGGGGCCATGTATGGGCTAACATGCTAGTCAGTTATAGGGGCCATGTCTGGGCTAACATCCTAATCAGTTATAGGGGTCATGTCTGGGCTAACATCCTAGTCAGTTATAGGGGTCATGTCTGGGCTAACATGCTAGTCAGTTATAGGGGCCATGTATGGGCTAACATCCTAGACGGTTATAGGGGCCATGTCTGGGCGAACATCCTAGTCAGTTATAGGGCACATGTCTGGGCTAACATCCTAGTCGGTTATAGGGGCCATGTCTGGGCTAACATCCTATTCAGTTATAGGGGCCATGTCTGGGCTATCATGCTAGTCAGTTATAGGGGTCATGTCTGGGCTAACATCCTAGTCAGTTATAGGAGTCATGTCTGGGCTAACATGCTAGTCAGTTATAGGGAACATGTCTGGGCTAAAACCCTAGTCAGTTATAGGGGCCATGTCTGGGCTAACATCCTAGTCAGTTATAGGGGCCATGTCTGGGCTAACATGCTAGTCAGTTATAGGGACCATGTCTGGGCTAACATCCTAGTCAGTTATAGGGATCATTTCTGGGCTAACATGCTAGTCAGTTATAGGGGCCATGTCTGGGCTAACATCCTAGTCAGTTATAGGGGTCATGTCTGGGCTAACATCCTAGTCAGTTATAGGGGCCATGTCTGGGCTAACATCCTAGTCAGTTATAGGGGCCATGTCTGGGCTAACATCCTAGTCAGTTATAGGGGTCATGTCTGGGCTAACATCCTAGTCAGTTATAGGGGCCATGTCTGGGCTAACATCCTAGTCAGTTATATGGGCCATGTCTGGGCTAACATCCTATTATAGGGGTCATGTCTGGGCTAACATCCTAGTCAGTTATAGGGGTCATGTCTAGGCTAACATCCTAGTCAGTTATAGGGGTCATGTCTGGGCTAACATCCTAGTCAGTTATAGGGGCCATGTCTGGGCTAACATCCTAGTCAGTTATAGGGGCCATGTATGGGCTAACATGCTAGTCAGTTATAGGGGCCATGTCTGGGCTAACATCCTAGTCAGTTATAGGGGTCATGTCTGGGCTAACATCCTAGTCAGTTATAGGGGTCATGTCTGGGCTAACATGCTAGTCAGTTATAGGGGCCATGTATGGGCTAACATCCTAGACGGTTATAGGGGCCATGTCTGGGCGAACATCCTAGTCAGTTATAGGGCACATGTCTGGGCTAACATCCTAGTCGGTTATAGGGGCCATGTCTGGGCTAACATCCTATTCAGTTATAGGGGCCATGTCTGGGCTATCATGCTAGTCAGTTATAGGGGTCATGTCTGGGCTAACATCCTAGTCAGTTATAGGAGTCATGTCTGGGCTAACATGCTAGTCAGTTATAGGGAATATGTCTGGGCTAAAACCCTAGTCAGTTATAGGGGCCATGTCTGGGCTAACATCCTAGTCAGTTATAGGGGCCATGTCTCGGCTAACATGCTAGTCAGTTATAGGGACCATGTCTGGGCTAACATCCTAGTCAGTTATAGGGATCATTTCTGGGCTAACATGCTAGTCAGTTATAGGGGCCATGTCTGGGCTAACATCCTAGTCAGTTATAGGGGTCATGTCTGGGCTAACATCCTAGTCAGTTATAGGGGCCATGTCTGGGCTAACATCCTAGTCAGTTATAGGGGCCATGTCTGGGCTAACATCCTAGTCAGTTATAGGGGTCATGTCTGGGCTAACATCCTAGTCAGTTATAGGGGCCATGTCTGGGCTAACATCCTAGTCAGTTATATGGGCCATGTCTGGGCTAACATCCTATTAAAGGGGTCATGTCTGGGCTAACATCCTAGTCAGTTATAGGGGTCATGTCTAGGCTAACATGCTAGTCAGTTATCGGGGCCATGTCTGGGCTAACATCCTAGTCAGTTATATGGGCCATGTCTGGGCTAACATCCTAGTCAGTTATAGGGGCCATGTCTGGGCTAACATGCTAGTCAGTTATAGGGGCCATGTCTGTGCTAACATCCTAGTCAGTTATAGGGGCCATGTCTGGGCTAACATCCTAGTCAGTTATAGGGGCCATGTCTGGGCTAACATGCTAGTCAGTTATAGGGGCCATGTCTGGGCTAACATCCTAGTCAGTTATAGGGGCCATGTCTGGGCTAACATCCTAGTCAGTTATAGGGGCCATGTCTGGGCTAACATCCTAGTCAGTTATAGGGGCCATGTCTGGGCTAACATCCTAGTCAGTTATAGGGGCCATGTCTGGGCTAACATGCTAGTCAGTTATAGGGGCCATGTCTGGGCTAACATCCTAGTCAGTTATAGGGGCCATGTCTGGGCTAACATACTAGTCAGTTATAGGGGCCATGTCTGGGCTAACATACTAGTCAGTTATATGGGCCATGTCTGGGCTATCATCCTATTATAGGGGTCATGTCTGGGCTAACATCCTAGTCAGTTATAGGGGTCATGTCTAGGTTAACATGCTAGTCAGTTATCGGGGCCATGTCTGGGCTAACATCCTAGTCAGTTATATGGGCCATGTCTGGGCTAACATCCTAGTCAGTTATATGGGCCATGTCTGGGCTAACATCCTAGTCAGTTATAGGGGCCATGTCTAGGCTAACATGCTAGTCAGTTATAGGGGCCATGTCTGGGCTAACATCCTAGTCAGTTATAGGGGCCATGTCTGGGCTAACATCCTAGTCAGTTATAGGGGCCATGTCAGTTATAGGGGTCATGCCTGGGCTAACATCCTAGTCAGTTATAGGGGTCATGTCTAGGCTAACTTGCTAGTCAGTTATAGGGGCCATGTCTGGGCTAACATGCTAGTCAGTTATAGGGGCCATGTCTGGGTTAACTTCCTAGTCAGTTATAGGGGTCATGTCTAGGCTAACATCCTAGTCAGTTATAGGGGTCATGTCTGGGCTAACATCCTAGTCAGTTATAGGGGCCATGTCTGGGCTAACATCCTAGTCAGTTATAGGGGCCATGTATGGGCTAACATGCTAGTCAGTTATAGGGGCCATGTCTGGGCTAACATCCTAGTCAGTTATAGGGGTCATGTCTGGGCTAACATCCTAGTCAGTTATAGGGGTCATGTCTGGGCTAACATGCTAGTCAGTTATAGGGGCCATGTATGGGCTAACATCCTAGACGGTTATAGGGGCCATGTCTGGGCGAACATCCTAGTCAGTTATAGGGCACATGTCTGGGCTAACATCCTAGTCGGTTATAGGGGCCATGTCTGGGCTAACATGCTAGTCAGTTATAGGGGCCATATCTGGGCTAACATCCTAGTCAGTTATAGGGGTCATGTCTGGGCTAACATCCTAGTCAGTTATATGGGCCATGTCTGGGCTAACATGCTAGTCAGTTATAGGGGCCATGTCTGGGCTAACATCCTAGTCAGTTATAGGGGTCATGTCTGGGTTAACATCCTAGTCAGTTATAGGGGCCACGTCTGGGCTAACATCCTAGTCAGTTTTAGGGGCCATGTCTGGGCTAACATTCTAGTCAGTTATAGGGGTCATGTCTGGGCTAACATGCTAGTCAGTTATAGGGGCCATGTCTGGGCTAACATCCTAGTCAGTTATAGGGGCCATGTCTGGGCTAACATCCTAGTCAGTTATAGGTGCCATGTCTGGGCTAACACCCTAGTCAGTTATAGGGGCCATGTCTGGGCTATTATCCTAGTCAGTTATAGGGGCCATGTCTGGGCTATTATCCTAGTCAGTTATAGGGGCCATGTCTGGGCTAACATCCTAGTCAGTTATAGGGATCATTTCTGGGCTAACATGCTAGTCAGTTATAGGGAACATGTCTGGGCTAAAACCCTAGTCAGTTATAGGGGTCATGTCTGGGCTAACATCCTAGTCAGTTATAGGGGTCATGTCTGGGCTAACATGCTAGTCAGTTATAGGGGCCATGTATGGGCTAACATCCTAGACGGTTATAGGGGCCATGTCTGGGCGAACATCCTAGTCAGTTATAGGGCACATGTCTGGGCTAACATCCTAGTCGGTTATAGGGGCCATGTCTGGGCTAACATCCTATTCAGTTATAGGGGCCATGTCTGGGCTATCATGCTAGTCAGTTATAGGGGTCATGTCTGGGCTAACATCCTAGTCAGTTATAGGAGTCATGTCTGGGCTAACATGCTAGTCAGTTATAGGGAACATGTCTGGGCTAAAACCCTAGTCAGTTATAGGGGCCATGTCTGGGCTAACATCCTAGTCAGTTATAGGGGCCATGTCTGGGCTAACATGCTAGTCAGTTATAGGGACCATGTCTGGGCTAACATCCTAGTCAGTTATAGGGATCATTTCTGGGCTAACATGCTAGTCAGTTATAGGGGCCATGTCTGGGCTAACATCCTAGTCAGTTATAGGGGTCATGTCTGGGCTAACATCCTAGTCAGTTATAGGGGCCATGTCTGGGCTAACATCCTAGTCAGTTATAGGGGCCATGTCTGGGCTAACATGCTAGTCAGTTATAGGGGCCATATCTGGGCTAACATCCTAGTCAGTTATAGGGGTCATGTCTGGGCTAACATCCTAGTCAGTTATATGGGCCATGTCTGGGCTAACATGCTAGTCAGTTATAGGGGCCATGTCTGGGCTAACATCCTAGTCAGTTATAGGGGTCATGTCTGGGTTAACATCCTAGTCAGTTATAGGGGCCACGTCTGGGCTAACATCCTAGTCAGTTTTAGGGGCCATGTCTGGGCTAACATTCTAGTCAGTTATAGGGGTCATGTCTGGGCTAACATGCTAGTCAGTTATAGGGGCCATGTCTGGGCTAACATCCTAGTCAGTTATAGGGGTCATGTCTGGGCTAACATCCTAGTCAGTTATAGGGGTCATGTCTGGGCTAACATCCTAGTCAGTTATAGGGGCCATGTCTGGGCTAACATCCTAGTCAGTTATAGGGGCCATGTCTGGGCTAACATCCTAGTCAGTTATAGGGGTCATGTCTGGACTAACATCCTAGTCAGTTATAGGGGCCATGTCTGGGCTAACATCCTAGTCAGTTATATGGGCCATGTCTGGGCTAACATCCTATTATAGGGGTCATGTCTGGGCTAACATCCTAGTCAGTTATAGGGGTCATGTCTAGGCTAACATGCTAGTCAGTTATCGGGGCCATGTCTGGGCTAACATCCTAGTCAGTTATATGGGCCATGTCTGGGCTAACATCCTAGTCAGTTATAGGGGCCATGTCTGGGCTAACATGCTAGTCAGTTATAGGGGCCATGTCTGTGCTAACATCCTAGTCAGTTATAGGGGCCATGTCTGGGCTAACATCCTAGTCAGTTATAGGGGCCATGTCTGGGCTAACATGCTAGTCAGTTATAGGGGCCATGTCTGGGCTAACATCCTAGTCAGTTATAGGGGCCATGTCTGGGCTAACATCCTAGTCAGTTATAGGGGCCATGTCTGGGCTAACATCCTAGTCAGTTATAGGGGCCATGTCTGGGCTAACATCCTAGTCAGTTATAGGGGCCATGTCTGGGCTAACATCCTAGTCAGTTATAGGGGCCATGTCTGGGCTAACATGCTAGTCAGTTATAGGGGCCATGTCTGGGCTAACATCCTAGTCAGTTATAGGGGCCATGTCTGGGCTAACATACAAGTCAGTTATAGGGGCAATGTCTGGGCTAACATACTAGTCAGTTATATGGGCCATGTCTGGGCTATCATCCTATTATAGGGGTCATGTCTGGGCTAACATCCTAGTCAGTTATAGGGGTCATGTCTAGGCTAACATGCTAGTCAGTTATCGGGGCCATGTCTGGGCTAACATCCTAGTCAGTTATATGGGCCATGTCTGGGCTAACATCCTAGTCAGTTATATGGGCCATGTCTGGGCTAACATCCTAGTCAGTTATAGGGGCCATGTCTAGGCTAACATCCTAGTCAGTTATAGGGGTCATGTCTGGGCTAACATCCTAGTCAATTATAGGGGCCATGTCTGGGCTAACATCCTAGTCAGTTATAGGGGCCATGTATGGGCTAACATGCTAGTCAGTTATAGGGGCCATGTCTGGGCTAACATCCTAGTCAGTTATAGGGGTCATGTCTGGGCTAACATCCTAGTCAGTTATAGGGGTCATGTCTGGGCTAACATGCTAGTCAGTTATAGGGGCCATGTATGGGCTAACATCCTAGACGGTTATAGGGGCCATGTCTGGGCGAACATCCTAGTCAGTTATAGGGCACATGTCTGGGCTAACATCCTAGTCGGTTATAGGGGCCATGTCTGGGCTAACATCCTATTCAGTTATAGGGGCCATGTCTGGGCTATCATGCTAGTCAGTTATAGGGGTCATGTCTGGGCTAACATCCTAGTCAGTTATAGGAGTCATGTCTGGGCTAACATGCTAGTCAGTTATAGGGAACATGTCTGGGCTAAAACCCTAGTCAGTTATAGGGGCCATGTCTGGGCTAACATCCTAGTCAGTTATAGGGGCCATGTCTGGGCTAACATGCTAGTCAGTTATAGGGACCATGTCTGGGCTAACATCCTAGTCAGTTATAGGGATCATTTCTGGGCTAACATGCTAGTCAGTTATAGGGGCCATGTCTGGGCTAACATCCTAGTCAGTTATAGGGGTCATGTCTGGGCTAACATCCTAGTCAGTTATAGGGGCCATGTCTGGGCTAACATCCTAGTCAGTTATAGGGGCCATGTCTGGGCTAACATGCTAGTCAGTTATAGGGGCCATATCTGGGCTAACATCCTAGTCAGTTATAGGGGTCATGTCTGGGCTAACATCCTAGTCAGTTATATGGGCCATGTCTGGGCTAACATGCTAGTCAGTTATAGGGGCCATGTCTGGGCTAACATCCTAGTCAGTTATAGGGGTCATGTCTGGGTTAACATCCTAGTCAGTTATAGGGGCCACGTCTGGGCTAACATCCTAGTCAGTTTTAGGGGCCATGTCTGGGCTAACATTCTAGTCAGTTATAGGGGTCATGTCTGGGCTAACATGCTAGTCAGTTATAGGGGCCATGTCTGGGCTAACATCCTAGTCAGTTATAGGGGTCATGTCTGGGCTAACATCCTAGTCAGTTATAGGGGTCATGTCTGGGCTAACATCCTAGTCAGTTATAGGGGCCATGTCTGGGCTAACATCCTAGTCAGTTACATGGGCCATGTCTGGGCTAACATCCTATTATAGGGGTCATGTCTGGGCTAACATCCTAGTCAGTTATAGGGGTCATGTCTAGGCTAACATGCTAGTCAGTTATCGGGGCCATGTCTGGGCTAACATCCTAGTCAGTTATATGGGCCATGTCTGGGCTAACATCCTAGTCAGTTATAGGGGCCATGTCTGGGCTAACATGCTAGTCAGTTATAGGGGCCATGTCTGTGCTAACATCCTAGTCAGTTATAGGGGTCATGTCTGGGCTAACATCCTAGTCAGTTATAGGGGCCATGTCTGGGCTAACATGCTAGTCAGTTATAGGGGCCATGTCTGGGCTAACATCCTAGTCAGTTATAGGGGCCATGTCTGGGCTAACATCCTAGTCAGTTATAGGGGCCATGTCTGGGCTAACATCCTAGTCAGTTATAGGGGCCATGTCTGGGCTAACATCCTAGTCAGTTATAGGGGCCATGTCTGGGCTAACATCCTAGTCAGTTATAGGGGCCATGTCTGGGCTAACATGCTAGTCAGTTATAGGGGCCATGTCTGGGCTAACATCCTAGTTAGTTATAGGGGCCATGTCTGGGCTAACATACTAGTCAGTTATAGGGGCAATGTCTGGGCTAACATACTAGTCAGTTATATGGGCCATGTCTGGGCTATCATCCTATTATAGGGGTCATGTCTGGGCTAACATCCTAGTCAGTTATAGGGGTCATGTCTAGGCTAACATGCTAGTCAGTTATCGGGGCCATGTCTGGGCTAACATCCTAGTCAGTTATATGGGCCATGTCTGGGCTAACATCCTAGTCAGTTATATGGGTCATGTCTGGGCTAACATCCTAGTCAGTTATAGGGGCCATGTCTAGGCTAACATGCTAGTCAGTTATAGGGGCCATGTCTGGGCTAACATCCTAGTCAGTTATAGGGGCCATGTCTGGGCTAACATCCTAGTCAGTTATAGGGGCCATGTCAGTTATAGGGGTCATGCCTGGGCTAACATCCTAGTCAGTTATAGGGGTCATGTCTAGGCTAACTTGCTAGTCAGTTATAGGGGCCATGTCTGGGCTAACATGCTAGTCAGTTATAGGGGCCATGTCTGGGCTAACTTCCTAGTCAGTTATAGGGGTCATGTCTAGGCTAACATCCTAGTCAGTTATAGGGGTCATGTCTGGGCTAACATCCTAGTCAGTTATAGGGGCCATGTCTGGGCTAACATCCTAGTCAGTTATAGGGGCCATGTATGGGCTAACATGCTAGTCAGTTATAGGGGCCATGTCTGGGCTAACATCCTAGTCAGTTATAGGGGTCATGTCTGGGCTAACATCCTAGTCAGTTATAGGGGTCATGTCTGGGCTAACATGCTAGTCAGTTATAGGGGCCATGTATGGGCTAACATCCTAGACGGTTATAGGGGCCATGTCTGGGCGAACATCCTAGTCAGTTATAGGGCACATGTCTGGGCTAACATCCTAGTCGGTTATAGGGGCCATGTCTGGGCTAACATCCTATTCAGTTATAGGGGCCATGTCTGGGCTATCATCCTAGTCAGTTATAGGGGCCATGTCTGGGCTAACATGCTAGTCAGTTATAGGGGCCATGTCTGGGCTAACATCCTAGTCAGTTATAGGGGCCATGTCTGGGCTAACATCCTAGTCAGTTATAGGGGCCATGTCTGGGCTAACATCCTAGTCAGTTATAGGGGCCATGTCTGGGCTAACATCCTAGTCAGTTATAGGGGCCATGTCTGGGCTAACATCCTAGTCAGTTATAGGGGCCATGTCTGGGCTAACATGCTAGTCAGTTATAGGGGCCATGTCTGGGCTAACATCCTAGTTAGTTATAGGGGCCATGTCTGGGCTAACATACTAGTCAGTTATAGGGGCAATGTCTGGGCTAACATACTAGTCAGTTATATGGGCCATGTCTGGGCTATCATCCTATTATAGGGGTCATGTCTGGGCTAACATCCTAGTCAGTTATAGGGGTCATGTCTAGGCTAACATGCTAGTCAGTTATCGGGGCCATGTCTGGGCTAACATCCTAGTCAGTTATATGGGCCATGTCTGGGCTAACATCCTAGTCAGTTATATGGGTCATGTCTGGGCTAACATCCTAGTCAGTTATAGGGGCCATGTCTAGGCTAACATGCTAGTCAGTTATAGGGGCCATGTCTGGGCTAACATCCTAGTCAGTTATAGGGGCCATGTCAGTTATAGGGGTCATGCCTGGGCTAACATCCTAGTCAGTTATAGGGGTCATGTCTAGGCTAACTTGCTAGTCAGTTATAGGGGCCATGTCTGGGCTAACATGCTAGTCAGTTATAGGGGCCATGTCTGGGCTAACTTCCTAGTCAGTTATAGGGGTCATGTCTAGGCTAACATCCTAGTCAGTTATAGGGGTCATGTCTGGGCTAACATCCTAGTCAGTTATAGGGGCCATGTCTGGGCTAACATCCTAGTCAGTTATAGGGGCCATGTATGGGCTAACATGCTAGTCAGTTATAGGGGCCATGTCTGGGCTAACATCCTAGTCAGTTATAGGGGTCATGTCTGGGCTAACATCCTAGTCAGTTATAGGGGTCATGTCTGGGCTAACATGCTAGTCAGTTATAGGGGCCATGTATGGGCTAACATCCTAGACGGTTATAGGGGCCATGTCTGGGCGAACATCCTAGTCAGTTATAGGGCACATGTCTGGGCTAACATCCTAGTCGGTTATAGGGGCCATGTCTGGGCTAACATCCTATTCAGTTATAGGGGCCATGTCTGGGCTATCATGCTAGTCAGTTATAGGGGTCATGTCTGGGCTAACATCCTAGTCAGTTATAGGAGTCATGTCTGGGCTAACATGCTAGTCAGTTATAGGGAACATGTCTGGGCTAAAACCCTAGTCAGTTATAGGGGCCATGTCTGGGCTAACATCCTAGTCAGTTATAGGGGCCATGTCTGGGCTAACATGCTAGTCAGTTATAGGGACCATGTCTGGGCTAACATCCTAGTCAGTTATAGGGATCATTTCTGGGCTAACATGCTAGTCAGTTATAGGGGCCATGTCTGGGCTAACATCCTAGTCAGTTATAGGGGTCATGTATGGGCTAACATGCTAGTCAGTTATAGGGGCCATGTCTGGGCTAACATCCTAGTCAGTTATAGGGGTCATGTCTGGGCTAACATCCTAGTCAGTTATAGGGGCCATGTCTGGGCTAACATGCTAGTCAGTTATAGGGGTCATGTCTGGGCTAACATCCTAGTCAGTTATAGGGGTCATGTCTGGGCTAACATGCTAGTCAGTTATAGGGGCCATGTATGGGCTAACATCCTAGACGGTTATAGGGGCCATGTCTGGGCGAACATCCTAGTCAGTTATAGGGCACATGTCTGGGCTAACATCCTAGTCGGTTATAGGGGCCATGTCTGGGCTAACATCCTATTCAGTTATAGGGGCCATGTCTGGGCTATCATGCTAGTCAGTTATAGGGGTCATGTCTGGGCTAACATCCTAGTCAGTTATAGGAGTCATGTCTGGGCTAACATGCTAGTCAGTTATAGGGAACATGTCTGGGCTAAAACCCTAGTCAGTTATAGGGGCCATGTCTGGGCTAACATCCTAGTCAGTTATAGGGGCCATGTCTGGGCTAACATGCTAGTCAGTTATAGGGACCATGTCTGGGCTAACATCCTAGTCAGTTATAGGGATCATTTCTGGGCTAACATGCTAGTCAGTTATAGGGGCCATGTCTGGGCTAACATCCTAGTCAGTTATAGGGGTCATGTCTGGGCTAACATCCTAGTCAGTTATAGGGGCCATGTCTGGGCTAACATCCTAGTCAGTTATAGGGGCCATGTCTGGGCTAACATGCTAGTCAGTTATAGGGGCCATATCTGGGCTAACATCCTAGTCAGTTATAGGGGTCATGTCTGGGCTAACATCCTAGTCAGTTATATGGGCCATGTCTGGGCTAACATGCTAGTCAGTTATAGGGGCCATGTCTGGGCTAACATCCTAGTCAGTTATAGGGGTCATGTCTGGGTTAACATCCTAGTCAGTTATAGGGGCCACGTCTGGGCTAACATCCTAGTCAGTTTTAGGGGCCATGTCTGGGCTAACATTCTAGTCAGTTATAGGGGTCATGTCTGGGCTAACATGCTAGTCAGTTATAGGGGCCATGTCTGGGCTAACATCCTAGTCAGTTATAGGGGTCATGTCTGGGCTAACATCCTAGTCAGTTATAGGGGTCATGTCTGGGCTAACATCCTAGTCAGTTATAGGGGCCATGTCTGGGCTAACATCCTAGTCAGTTATAGGGGCCATGTCTGGGCTAACATGCTAGTCAGTTATAGGGGCCATATCTGGGCTAACATCCTAGTCAGTTATAGGGGTCATGTCTGGGCTAACATCCTAGTCAGTTATATGGGCCATGTCTGGGCTAACATGCTAGTCAGTTATAGGGGCCATGTCTGGGCTAACATCCTAGTCAGTTATAGGGGCCATGTCTGGGCTAACATCCTAGTCAGTTATAGGGGCCATGTCTGGGCTAACATGCTAGTCAGTTATAGGGGCCATGTCTGGGCTAACATCCTAGTTAGTTATAGGGGCCATGTCTGGGCTAACATACTAGTCAGTTATAGGGGCAATGTCTGGGCTAACATACTAGTCAGTTATATGGGCCATGTCTGGGCTATCATCCTATTATAGGGGTCATGTCTGGGCTAACATCCTAGTCAGTTATAGGGGTCATGTCTAGGCTAACATGCTAGTCAGTTATCGGGGCCATGTCTGGGCTAACATCCTAGTCAGTTATATGGGCCATGTCTGGGCTAACATCCTAGTCAGTTATATGGGTCATGTCTGGGCTAACATCCTAGTCAGTTATAGGGGCCATGTCTAGGCTAACATGCTAGTCAGTTATAGGGGCCATGTCTGGGCTAACATCCTAGTCAGTTATAGGGGCCATGTCAGTTATAGGGGTCATGCCTGGGCTAACATCCTAGTCAGTTATAGGGGTCATGTCTAGGCTAACTTGCTAGTCAGTTATAGGGGCCATGTCTGGGCTAACATGCTAGTCAGTTATAGGGGCCATGTCTGGGCTAACTTCCTAGTCAGTTATAGGGGTCATGTCTAGGCTAACATCCTAGTCAGTTATAGGGGTCATGTCTGGGCTAACATCCTAGTCAGTTATAGGGGCCATGTCTGGGCTAACATCCTAGTCAGTTATAGGGGCCATGTATGGGCTAACATGCTAGTCAGTTATAGGGGCCATGTCTGGGCTAACATCCTAGTCAGTTATAGGGGTCATGTCTGGGCTAACATCCTAGTCAGTTATAGGGGTCATGTCTGGGCTAACATGCTAGTCAGTTATAGGGGCCATGTATGGGCTAACATCCTAGACGGTTATAGGGGCCATGTCTGGGCGAACATCCTAGTCAGTTATAGGGCACATGTCTGGGCTAACATCCTAGTCGGTTATAGGGGCCATGTCTGGGCTAACATCCTATTCAGTTATAGGGGCCATGTCTGGGCTATCATGCTAGTCAGTTATAGGGGTCATGTCTGGGCTAACATCCTAGTCAGTTATAGGAGTCATGTCTGGGCTAACATGCTAGTCAGTTATAGGGAACATGTCTGGGCTAAAACCCTAGTCAGTTATAGGGGCCATGTCTGGGCTAACATCCTAGTCAGTTATAGGGGCCATGTCTGGGCTAACATGCTAGTCAGTTATAGGGACCATGTCTGGGCTAACATCCTAGTCAGTTATAGGGATCATTTCTGGGCTAACATGCTAGTCAGTTATAGGGGCCATGTCTGGGCTAACATCCTAGTCAGTTATAGGGGTCATGTATGGGCTAACATGCTAGTCAGTTATAGGGGCCATGTCTGGGCTAACATCCTAGTCAGTTATAGGGGTCATGTCTGGGCTAACATCCTAGTCAGTTATAGGGGCCATGTCTGGGCTAACATGCTAGTCAGTTATAGGGGTCATGTCTGGGCTAACATCCTAGTCAGTTATAGGGGTCATGTCTGGGCTAACATGCTAGTCAGTTATAGGGGCCATGTATGGGCTAACATCCTAGACGGTTATAGGGGCCATGTCTGGGCGAACATCCTAGTCAGTTATAGGGCACATGTCTGGGCTAACATCCTAGTCGGTTATAGGGGCCATGTCTGGGCTAACATCCTATTCAGTTATAGGGGCCATGTCTGGGCTATCATGCTAGTCAGTTATAGGGGTCATGTCTGGGCTAACATCCTAGTCAGTTATAGGAGTCATGTCTGGGCTAACATGCTAGTCAGTTATAGGGAACATGTCTGGGCTAAAACCCTAGTCAGTTATAGGGGCCATGTCTGGGCTAACATCCTAGTCAGTTATAGGGGCCATGTCTGGGCTAACATGCTAGTCAGTTATAGGGACCATGTCTGGGCTAACATCCTAGTCAGTTATAGGGATCATTTCTGGGCTAACATGCTAGTCAGTTATAGGGGCCATGTCTGGGCTAACATCCTAGTCAGTTATAGGGGTCATGTCTGGGCTAACATCCTAGTCAGTTATAGGGGCCATGTCTGGGCTAACATCCTAGTCAGTTATAGGGGCCATGTCTGGGCTAACATGCTAGTCAGTTATAGGGGCCATATCTGGGCTAACATCCTAGTCAGTTATAGGGGTCATGTCTGGGCTAACATCCTAGTCAGTTATATGGGCCATGTCTGGGCTAACATGCTAGTCAGTTATAGGGGCCATGTCTGGGCTAACATCCTAGTCAGTTATAGGGGTCATGTCTGGGTTAACATCCTAGTCAGTTATAGGGGCCACGTCTGGGCTAACATCCTAGTCAGTTTTAGGGGCCATGTCTGGGCTAACATTCTAGTCAGTTATAGGGGTCATGTCTGGGCTAACATGCTAGTCAGTTATAGGGGCCATGTCTGGGCTAACATCCTAGTCAGTTATAGGGGTCATGTCTGGGCTAACATCCTAGTCAGTTATAGGGGTCATGTCTGGGCTAACATCCTAGTCAGTTATAGGGGCCATGTCTGGGCTAACATCCTAGTCAGTTATAGGGGCCATGTCTGGGCTAACATGCTAGTCAGTTATAGGGGCCATATCTGGGCTAACATCCTAGTCAGTTATAGGGGTCATGTCTGGGCTAACATCCTAGTCAGTTATATGGGCCATGTCTGGGCTAACATGCTAGTCAGTTATAGGGGCCATGTCTGGGCTAACATCCTAGTCAGTTATAGGGGTCATGTCTGGGTTAACATCCTAGTCAGTTATAGGGGCCACATCTGGGCTAACATCCTAGTCAGTTTTAGGGGCCATGTCTGGGCTAACATTCTAGTCAGTTATAGGGGTCATGTCTGGGCTAACATGCTAGTCAGTTATAGGGGCCATGTCTGGGCTAACATCCTAGTCAGTTATAGGGGCCATGTCTGGGCTAACATCCTAGTCAGTTATAGGTGCCATGTCTGGGCTAACACCCTAGTCAGTTATAGGGGCCATGTCTGGGCTATTATCCTAGTCAGTTATAGGGGCCATGTCTGGGCTATTATCCTAGTCAGTTATAGGGGCCATGTCTGGGCTAACATCCTAGTCAGTTATAGGGGCCATGTCTGGGCTAACATGCTAGTCAGTTATAGGGGCCATGTCTGGGCTAACATGCTAGTCAGTTATAGGGGCCATGTCTGGGCTAACATCCTAGTCAGTTATAGGGGTCATGTCTGGGCTAACATCCTAGTCAGTTATAGGGGCCATGTCTGAGCTAACATCCTAGTCAGTTATAGGGGCCATGTCTGGGCTAACATCCTAGTCAGTTATAGGGGCAATGTCTGGGCTATCATCCTAGTCAGTTATAGGGGTCATGTCTGGGCTAACATCCTAGTCAGTTATAGGGGCCATGTCTGGGCTAACATGCTAGTCAGTTATAGGGGTCATGTCTGGGCTAACATCCTAGTCAGTTATAGGGGCCATGTCTGGGCTAACATCCTAGTCAGTTATAGGTGCCATGTCTGGGCTAACATCCTAGTCAGTTATAGGGGCCATGTCTGGGCTAACATCCTAGTCAGTTATAGGGGCCATGTCTGGGCTAACATCCTAGTCAGTTATAGGGGCCATGTCTAGGCTAACATCCTAGTCAGTTATAGAGGTCATGTCTGGGCTAACATCCTAGTCAGTTATAGGGGCCATGTCTGGGCTAACATCCTAGTCAGTTATAGGGGCCATGTCTGGGTTAACATCCTAGTCAGTTATAGGGGTCATGTCTGGGCTAACATCCTAGTCAGTTATAGGGGCCATGTCTGGGCTAACATCCTAGTCAGTTATAGGGGCTATGTCTGGCCTAACATCCTAGTCAGTTATAGGGGCCATGTCTGGGCTAACATCCTAGTCAGTTATAGGGGCCATGTCTGGGCTAACATGCTAGTCAGTTATAGGGACCATGTCTGGGCTAACATACTAGTCAGTTATAGAGGTCATGTCTGGGCTAACATCCTAGTCAGTTATAGGGGCCATGTCTAGGCTAACATGCTAGTCAGTTATAGGGGCCATGTCTGGGCTAACATGCTAGTCAGTTATAGGGGCCATGTCTGGGCTAACATCCTAGTCAGTTATAGGGGTCATTTCTGGGCCAACATGCTAGTCAGTTATAGGGGCCATGTCTGGGCTAACATCCTAGTCAGTTATAGGGGTCATGTCTGGGCTAACATCCTAGTCAGTTATAGGGGCCATGTCTGGGCTAACGTCCTAGTCAGTTATAGGGGTCATGTCTGGGCTAACATCCTAGTCAGTTATATGGGCCATGTCTGGGCTAACATGCTAGTCAGTTATAGGGGCCATGTCTGGGCTAACATCCTAGTCAGTTATAGGGGTCATATCTGGGTTAACATCCTAGTCAGTTATAGGGGTCATGTCTGGGCTAACATCCTAGTCAGTTATAGGGGCCATGTCAATTTTAGGGGCCATGTCTGGGCTAACATCCTAGTCAGTTATAGGGGCCATGTCAGTTTTAGGGGCCATGTCTGGGCTAACATCCTAGTCAGTTATAGTCATGTCTGGGCTAACATCCTAGTCAGTTATAGGGGTCATGTCTGGGCTAACATCCTAGTCAGTTTTAGGGGCCATGTCTGGGCTAACATTCTAGTCAGTTATAGGGGTCATGTCTGGGCTAACATCCTAGTCAGTTATAGGGGCCATGTCTGGGCTAACATCCTAGTCAGTTATAGGGGCCATGTCTGGGCTAACATCCTAGTCAGTTATAGGGGTCATGTCTGGGTTAACATCCTAGTCAGTTATAGGGGCCATGTCAGTTTTAGGGGCCATGTCTGGGCTAACATCCTAGTCAGTTATAGGGGCCATGTCAGTTATAGGGGCCATGTCTGGGCTAACATCCTAGTCAGTTATAGGAGCCATGTCTGGGCTAACATCCTAGTCAGTTATAGGGGTCATGTCTGGGCTAACATCCTAGTCAGTTATAGGGGCCATGTCTGGGCTAACATCCTAGTCAGTTAGTTATAGGGGCCATGTCATTTTTATGGGCCATGTCTGGGCTAACATCCTAGTCAGTTAAAGGGGCCATGTCAGTTTTAGGGGCCATGTCTGGGCTAACATCCTAGTCAGTTATAGTCATGTCTGGGCTAACATCCTAGTCAGTTATAGGGGTCATGTCTGGGCTAACATCCTAGTCAGTTATAGGGGTCATGTCTGGGCTAACATCCTAGTCAGTTATAGGGGCCATGCCTGGGCTAACATGCTAGTCAGTTATAGGGGCCATGTCTGGGCTAACATCCTAGTCAGTTATAGGGGCCATGTCGGGGCTAACATCCTAGTCAGTTATAGGGGTCATGTCGGGGCTAACATCCTAGTCAGTTATAGGGGTCATGTCTGGGCTAACATCCTAGTCAGTTATAGGGGTCATGTCTGGGCTAACATCCTAGTCAGTTATAGGGGTCATGTCTGGGCTAACATCCTAGTCAGTTATAGGGGTCATGTCTGGGCTAACATCCTAGTCAGTTATAGGGGTCATGTCTGGGCTAACATCCTAGTCAGTTATAGGGGCCATGTCTGGGCTAACATCCTAGTCAGTTAGTTATAGGGGCCATGTCTGGGCTAACATCCTAGTCAGTTATAGGGGTCATGTCTGGGCTAACATCCTAGTCAGTTATAGGGGCCATGTCTGGGCTAACATCCTAGTCAGTTATAGGGGCCATGTCTGGGCTAACATGCTATTCAGTTATAGGGGCCATGTCTGGGCTAACATCCTAGTCAGTTAGTTATAGGGGCCATGTCTGGGCTAACATCCTAGTCAGTTATAGGGGTCATGTCTGGGCTAACATCCTAGTCAGTTATAGGGGCCATGTCTGGGCTAACATCCTAGTCAGTTAGTTATAGGGGCCATGTCTGGGCTAACATCCTAGTCAGTTATAGGGGTCATGTCTGGGCTAACATCCTAGTCAGTTATAGGGGCCATGTCTGGGCTAACATCCTAGTCAGTTATAGGGGTCATGTCTGGGCTAACATCCTAGTCAGTTATAGGGGTCATGTCTGGGCTAACATCCTAGTCAGTTATAGGGGCCATGTCTGGGCTAACATCCTAGTCAGTTATAGGGGCCATGTCTGGGCTAACATCCTAGTCAGTTATAGGGGCCATGTCTGGGCTAACATCCTAGTCAGTTATAGGGGCCATGTCTGGGCTAACATCCTAGTCAGTTATAGGGGCCATGTCTGGGCTAACATCCTAGTCAGTTATAGGGGTCATGTCTGGGCTAACACCCTAGTCAGTTATAGGGGCCATGTCTGGGCTATTATCCTAGTCAGTTATAGGGGCCATGTCTGGGCTAACTGATTTTTCGTATTGATCAACTTAATGTAGAGCCAAGAGGAAACAAGTAATTGTCTTGTATTGGTGAGGCCAACCAACATTTAACTTCAATTACATCTGTACATCTATAACTCTCACATTAAATCCACCTGACTGCTAACCGGGATAGACAGGCTACCTATGCAACAGGTAACCTATCCTTTTGATGGTACAGTGACGTGATTGGGTGATCAGGTAACTAAGGCGGAGGTAAAGGAAAGGGAAGGTGTGAAAGAAGGAGTTGGCTCCTGGGATGTCTCCTTCCCTCTCTACCTGCCTCCAGACACTAATATCTGATCTGGCTGTACACCAACATGTTGTATAATAAAGCACATTGTTCATCCCACATGGGGAAAGGATTTCTTCTGTTTAAACTTCCAATAATGACTTTCAGACCGAATGTCACGTGCCCTAGAGACAGGACACTAGACAACCATCTCAGACAGTCAATCACGTTACCACTCGATCACAATGCCTGTTAAAGAATGGAATCAAACTGATCTTACCTTGGTACAGTTGGATCATAAAAACATTTCTAAAAAAAAAAATAGTTTGAAATTGCGCACTCGACTCATCCTATGTACTCAAAGAGGTGCCGACAGATTATGCATAGAAGTCGCATCTAACAGATTGTGAAGGTTCCTCAACAATATGAACATATTTCACACCATATTTCATATATCTACAGTTCAACCTACCATGTTTTTCTGCTTTACCGTTTGATTCCATCCCAATTTGATCAGATCAGTCCAAAGTTACCAGGTGCGTAAAATCCCCCCAACAAACGCTCAAGTCGAAGGGTCTCTATGGGATAAATGCGAATAGCAAAGCTGTGTTAAAAAGCAGTGCGCAGGTCTCGCACCATCAGTCCGCTACAAACTTCAGGCTGCTGATGAGATCCAGACAGTGGGTAACGATGTCAGTAGCCTACAGCCAATACCAAACATGCGCTCTGACCTGCCGCGCAGTCAGTCCACACCAACAGCACAGCCACACCGGTCTGACGGGTCCTCTTATTGACTCTGCAGCCTGGTCCACACCAACAGCACCACGCAATCAGTTCACAATAACAAACAGCACAGCCTCACCGGTCTGACGGGTCCTCTTATTGACTCTGCAGCCTGGTCTACACCTCTACATTAAGTTCCTGACATAGGGGACCTTCTGATATGTTGTGCCATTCATATGTATAGTGTCTCTGTGTGTCTGACAATGCTGATTGGCTGAGCTGTTGGAGGTCAGGAATACTGGTTTAAGGCAGTCTTAAGGAAAGGACTATGTTAACCTGTAGGCCTGGTCTGTCTGACAGAGTGGATGCATTCCAGCATTGGTTACATGCTGAGTCACCGTGGTTACATACTGAGTCACCGTGGTTACATGCTGAGTCACCGTGGTTACATACCGAGTCACCGTGGTTACATGCTGAGTCACCGTGGTTACATACTGAGTCACCGTGGTTACATACTGAGTCACCGTGGTTACATACTGAGTCACCGTGGATACATACTGAGTCACCGTGGTTACATACTGAGTCACCGTGGTTACATACTGAGTCACCGTGGTTACATACTGAGTCACCGTGGATACATACTGAGTCACCATGGTTACATGCTGAGTCACCGTGGTTACATGCTGAGTCACCGTGGTTACATACTGAGTCACCGTGGTTACATGCTGAGTCACCGTGGTTACATACTGAGTCACCTTGGTTACATGCTGAGTCACCGTGGTTACATACTGAGTCACCATGGTTACATACCGAGTCACCGTGGATACATACTGAGTCACCACGGTTACATACTGAGTCATCGTAGATACATACTGAGTCACCATGGTTACATACTGAGTCACCGTAGATACATACTGAGTCACCTTGGTTACATGCTGAGTCACCTTGGTTACATGCTGAGTCACCGTGGTTACATACTGAGTCACCGTGGTTACATGCTGAGTCACCGTGGTTACATACCGAGTCACCGTGGTTACATGCTGAGTCACCGTGGTTACATACTGAGTCACCGTGGTTACATACTGAGTCACCGTGGTTACATACTGAGTCACCGTGGATACATACTGAGTCACCGTGGTTACATACTGAGTCACCGTGGTTACATACTGAGTCACCGTGGTTACATACTGAGTCACCGTGGATACATACTGAGTCACCGTGGTTACATACTGAGTCACCGTAGATACATACTGAGTCACCTTGGTTACATACTGAGTCACCTTGGTTACATACTGAGTCACCATGGTTACATACTGAGTCACCGTAGATACATACTGAGTCACCTTGGTTACATACTGAGTCACCTTGGTTACATACTGAGTCACCGTGGTTACATGCTGAGTCACCATGGTTACATACTGAGTCACCATGGTTACATGCTGAGTCAACGTGGTTATATACTGAGTCACCTTGGTTACATGCTGAGTCACCATGGTTACATGCTGAGTCACCATGGTTACATACTGAGTCACCATGGTTACATGCTGAGTCACCGTGGTTACATGCTGAGTCACCATGGTTACTTGCTGAGTCACCATGGTTACATACTGAGTCACTGTGGTTACATACTGAGTCACCACGGTTACATACTGAGTTACCATGGTTACATGCTGAGTCACCGTGGTTACATAATGAGTCACCATGGTTACATACTGAGTCACCGTGGTTCCATACTGAGTAACCGTGGTTACATACTGAGTCACCGCGGTTACATACGGAGTCACCATGGTTACATACTGAGTCACCATGGTTACATACTGAGTCACCGTGGTTACATACTGAGTCAAAATGAGCAGAAGTATGTGCTAAAGCAACAGCTAAAAACAGCAGGTGTTTGACGTCATGCCTCGTCCATCAGACTCAGGCATGTATGTCTCAGCTGCAGTCAAATGACAAGGCATGTATGTCTCAGCTCCAATCAAATGACAAGGCGTCTATGTCTCAGCTCCAATCAAATGACAAGGCATGTATGTCTCAGCTCCAATCAAATGACAAGGCATGTATGTCTCAGCTCCAATCAAATGACAAGGCATGTATGTCTCAGCTCCAATCAAATGACAAGGCATGTATGTCTCAGCTCCAATCAAATGACAAGGCATGTATGTCTCAGCTCCAATCAAATGACAAGGCATGTATGTCTCAGCTCCAATCAAATGACAAGGCATGTATGTCTCAGCTCCAATCAAATGACAAGGCATGTATGTCTCAGCTCCAATCAAATGACAAGGCATGTATGTCTCAGCTCCAATCAAATGACAAGGCATCTATGTCTCAGCTCCAGTCAAATGACAAGGCATCTATGTCTCAGCTGCAGTGATGAGGGGTTAGGAGTTAGGTTAAATGGTTAAGGTTAGGAGTTAGGAGTTAGGAGTTATGTTAAAGGGTTAAGGTTAGGGGTAGGGTTAGGGGTAGGGTTAGGGGTAGGGGTTAGGGGTAGGGGTTAGGGGAGGGGTAGGGTTAGGAGTAGGGGTAGGGTTAGGGGTAGGGGTTAGGGGTAGGGGTTAGGGGAGGGGTAGGGTTAGGAGTAGGGTTAGGAGTAGGGTTAGGGGTAGGGTTAGGGGAGGGGTTAGGGGTAGGGTTAGGGGAGGGGTTAGGAGTAGGGGTTAGGGGTTGGGTTAGGGGTAGGGTTAGGGGAGGGGTTAGGGGTAGGGTTAGGGGTAGGGTTAGGGGAGGGGTTAGGGGTAGGGTTAGGGGAGGGGTTAGGGGTAGGGTTAGGGGTAGAGTTAGGGGTAGGGTTAGGGGGAGGGTTAGGGGAGGGGTTAGGGGAGGGGTTAGGGGTAGGGTTAGGGGTATGGTTAGGGGAGGGGGTAGGGTTAGGGGAGGGTTAGGGGAAGGGTTAGTTAAAGGGTTAAGGGAAGGGTTAGGGGAGGGGTTAAGGGAAGGGTTAGGGAAAGGGTTAGGGAGGGGTTAGGGGAAGGGTTAGGGGAGGGGTTAGGGTGGGGGTTAGGGGAGGGGTTAGGGTTTGGGTTAGGGGAGGGGTTAGGGGAGGGGTTAGGGGTAGGGTTAGGGGAGGGGTTAGCTATCATGCTAAGTAGCTGTGAAGTTGTTAATCAGATAAAATGCTATAGTTGTCGGTGATGAGATTCAAACACACAACCTTTGGATTGCTAGTCACCCCATAAATGTTTTTCCTTAAGCAACCTTCAGTCTTATGTAACCATACTAAACATAACCTATCATACTAATTTCAGTGTCCCTGATTTTTGTTTACTATGTTACGGCCAGCCTTTGAGACCGGCCTGGCTGAGCTGTTTGCCACGGACGTCCTCCACCTCACCCTCCTCTATCGAGGAAAAGCTGTTTCACAACAGTCACAGTAGAGAGCTCTCTGAAAGTCTGTGACATGTGGCTGACACACCCTGTTTTAGACACACCCAAAAGGTTTCAGGTGTGCACTGCAAATAGTCCCTCCTTTCACAGTAGCCTAGTAAACTATGTAACCTAAAGAGCTTTTATTTTCATTAAGTCACGATGTTCATAAACGGTTAATGACACACGGTCCTATGAAGTAGGAGGCCCCGTGTTTAACCATAGAACTAGAGTATGAGTAGGTCAGGATTGTTACCGTGTAGCAGGCGTGCTGGATCATGTTGGAAACCACAACAGTAGCAGAGGACAAGCTCTCGAGTATGTCTTGATTCTACTATAGTGGATTCCTGCAAAATTCCTGCACTTTTAATCAAGCAAATAGATTGCCTGATCAGTGGCACTGGACTTACTAGCTTGGCAAATGATTGCCATTTTTGACAGGTGAAAATATGACAGCAATTTGATTTCGTAGAGAAAAATGTTTTGTGCACATTTATTAAACACATTAGTGACTTCCTCGTGGCTGAACGATGAAAGATGTTTGGCTAACAAAGAAAATTGTTCAGCACGCACTTGGTTTAAAAAAGACAACCAGGCTGTCACTAAGCTCCAAGCAACTATCCTGCACCATTCATAAGACAGCCAGGCTGTCACTAAGCTCCAAGCAACCATCCTGTACCATTCATAAGACAGCCAGGCTGTCATTAAGCTCCAAACAACTATCCTGAACCATTCATAAGACAGCCAGGCTGTCATTAAGCTCCAAACAACTATCCTGAACCATTCATAAGACAGCCAGGCTGTCATTAAGCTCCAAACAACTATCCTGAACCATTCATAAGACAGCCAGGCTGTCACTAAGCTCCAAACAACTATCCTGAACCATTCATAAGACAACCAGGCTGTCACTAAGCTCCAAGCAACTATCCTGAACCATTCATAAGACAACCAGGCTGTCACTAATCTCCAAGCAACTATCCTGAACCATTCATAAGACAACCAGGCTGTCACTAAGCTCCAAGCAACTATCCTGAACCATTCATAAGACAGCCAGGCTGTCACTAAGCTCCGAGCAACTATCCTGCACCATTCATAAGACAACCAGGCTGTCACTAAGCTCCAAGCAACTATCCTGAACCATTCATAAGACAACCAGGCTGTCACTAAGCTCCAAGCAACTATCCTGAACCATTCATAAGACAACCAGGCTGTCACTAAGCTCCAAACAACTATCCTGTACCATTCATAAGACAACCAGGAAGTCACTAAGCTCCAAGCAACTATCCTGAACCATTCATAAGACAACCAGGCTGTCACTAAGCTCCAAACAACTATCCTGAACCATTCATAAGACAACCAGGCTGTCACTAAGCTCCAAGCAACTATCCTGAACCATTCATAAGACAACCAGGCTGTCACTAAGCTCCAAACAACTATCCTGTACCATTCATAAGACAACCAGGCTGTCACTAAGCTCCAAGCAACTATCCTGAACCATTCATAAGACAACCAGGCTGTCACTAAGCTCCAAACAACTATCCTGTACCATTCATAAGACAACAAGGCTGTCACTAAGCTCCAAGCAACTATCATGAACCATTCATAAGACAACCAGGCTGTCACTAAGCTCCAAACAACTATCCTGTACCATTCATAAGACAACCAGGCTGTCACTAAGCTCCAAGCAACTATCCTGAACCATTCATAAGACAACCAGGCTGTCACTAAGCTCCAAACAACTATCCTGTACCATTCATAAGACAACCAGGCTGTCACTAAGCTCCAAGCAACTATCCTGAACCATTCATAAGACAACCAGGCTGTCACTAAGCTCCAAACAACTATCCTGTACCATTCATAAGACAACCAGGCTGTCACTAAGCTCCAAGCAACTATCCTGAACCATTCATAAGACAACCAGGCTGTCACTAAGCTCCAAACAACTATCCTGAACCATTCATAAGACAACCAGGCTGTCACTAAGCTCCAAACAACTATCCTGAACCATTCATAAGACAACCAGGCTGTCACTAAGCTCCAAACAACTATCCTGAACCATTCATAAGACAACCAGGCTGTCACTAAGCTCCAAACAACTATCCTGAACCATTCATAAGACAACCAGGCTGTCACTAAGCTCCAAACAACTATCCTGAACCATTCATAAGACAACCAGGCTGTCACTAAGCTCCAAACAACTATCCTGAACCATTCATAAGACAACCAGGCTGTCACTAAGCTCCAAACAACTATACTGAACCATTCATAAGACAACCAGGCTGTCACTAAGCTCCAAGCAACTATCCTGAACCATTCATAAGACAACCAGGCTGTCACTAAGCTCCAAACAACTATCCTGTACCATTCATAAGACAACCAGGCTGTCACTAAGCTCCAAGCAACTATCCTGAACCATTCATAAGACAACCAGGCTGTCACTAAGCTCCAAGCAACTATCCTGAACCATTCATAAGACAACCAGGCTGTCACTAAGCTCCAAACAACTATCCTGAACCATTCATAAGACAACCAGGCTGTCACTAAGCTCCAAACAACTATCCTGAACCATTCATAAGACAACCAGGCTGTCACTAAGCTCCAAGCAACTATCCTGAACCATTCATAAGACAACCAGGCTGTCACTAAGCTCCAAGCAACTATCCTGAACCATTCATAAGACAACCAGGCTGTCACTAAGCTCCAAACAACTATCCTGTACCATTCATAAGACAACCAGGCTGTCACTAAGCTCCAAGCAACTATCCTGAACCATTCATAAGACAACCAGGCTGTCACTAAGCTCCAAACAACTATCCTGAACCATTCATAAGACAACCAGGCTGTCACTAAGCTCCAAACAACTATCCTGAACCATTCATAAGACAACCAGGCTGTCACTAAGCTCCAAGCAACTATCCTGAACCATTCATAAGACAACCAGGCTGTCACTAAGCTCCAAGCAACTATCCTGAACCATTCATAAGACAACCAGGCTGTCACTAAGCTCCAAACAACTATCCTGTACCATTCATAAGACAACCAGGCTGTCACTAAGCTCCAAGCAACTATCCTGAACCATTCATAAGACAACCAGGCTGTCACTAAGCTCCAAACAACTATCCTGAACCATTCATAAGACAACCAGGCTGTCACTAAGCTCCAAACAACTATCCTGAACCATTCATAAGACAACCAGGCTGTCACTAAGCTCCAAGCAACTATCCTGAACCATTCATAAGACAACCAGGCTGTCACTAAGCTCCAAGCAACTATCCTGAACCATTCATAAGACAACCAGGCTGTCACTAAGCTCCAAACAACTATCCTGTACCATTCATAAGACAACCAGGCTGTCACTAAGCTCCAAGCAACTATCCTGAACCATTCATAAGACAACCAGGCTGTCACTAAGCTCCAAACAACTATCCTGAACCATTCATAAGACAACCAGGCTGTCACTAAGCTCCAAACAACTATCCTGAACCATTCATAAGAAAACCAGGCTGTCACTAAGCTCCAAACAACTATCCTGAACCATTCATAAGACAACCAGGCTGTCACTAAGCTCCAAACAACTATCCTGAACCATTCATAAGACAACCAGGCTGTCACTAAGCTCCAAACAACTATCCTGAACCATTCATAAGACAACCAGGCTGTCACTAAGCTCCAAACAACTATCCTGAACCATTCATAAGACAACCAGGCTGTCATTAAGCTCCAAACAACTATCCTGAACCATTCATAAGACAACCAGGCTGTCACTAAGCTCCAAACAACTATCCTGAACCATTCATAAGACAACCAGGCTGTCACTAAGCTCCAAGCAACTATCCTGAACCATTCATAAGACAGCCAGGCTGTCACTAAGCTCCAAACAACTATCCTGAACCATTCATAAGACAACCAGGCTGTCACTAAGCTCCAAACAACTATCCTGAACCATTCATAAGACAACCAGGCTGTCACTAAGCTCCAAGCAACTATCCTGAACCATTCATAAGACAACCAGGCTGTCACTAAGCTCCAAACAACTATCCTGTACCATTCATAAGACAACCAGGCTGTCACTAAGCTCCAAACAACTATCCTGAACCATTCATAAGACAACCAGGCTGTCACTAAGCTCCAAACAACTATCCTGAACCATTCATAAGACAACCAGGCTGTCACTAAGCTCCAAACAACTATCCTGAACCATTCATAAGACAACCAGGCTGTCACTAAGCTCCAAGCAACTATCCTGAACCATTCATAAGACAACCAGGCTGTCACTAAGCTCCAAACAACTATCCTGTACCATTCATAAGACAACCAGGCTGTCACTAAGCTCCAAACAACTATCCTGAACCATTCATAAGACAACCAGGCTGTCACTAAGCTCCAAACAACTATCCTGTACCATTCATAAGACAACCAGGCTGTCACTAAGCTCCAAACAACTATCCTGAACCATTCATAAGACAACCAGGCTGTCACTAAGCTCCAAACAACTATCCTGAACCATTCATAAGACAACCAGGCTGTCACTAAGCTCCAAACAACTATCCTGAACCATTCATAAGACAACCAGGCTGTCACTAAGCTCCAAACAACTATCCTGAACCATTCATAAGACAACCAGGCTGTCACTAAGCTCCAAACAACTATCCTGTACCATTCATAAGACAACCAGGCTGTCACTAAGCTCCAAGCAACTATCCTGAACCATTCATAAGACAACCAGGCTGTCACTAAGCTCCAAACAACTATCCTGAACCATTCATAAGACAACCAGGCTGTCACTAAGCTCCAAACAACTATCCTGAACCATTCATAAGACAACCAGGCTGTCACTAAGCTCCAAACAACTATCCTGTACCATTCATAAGACAACCAGGCTGTCACTAAGCTCCAAGCAACTATCCTGAACCATTCATAAGACAACCAGGCTGTCACTAAGCTCCAAACAACTATCCTGAACCATTCATAAGACAACCAGGCTGTCACTAAGCTCCAAACAACTATCCTGAACCATTCATAAGACAACCAGGCTGTCACTAAGCTCCAAACAACTATCCTGAACCATTCATAAGACAACCAGGCTGTCACTAAGCTCCAAACAACTATCCTGAACCATTCATAAGACAACCAGGCTGTCACTAAGCTCCAAACAACTATCCTGAACCATTCATAAGACAACCAGGCTGTCACTAAGCTCCAAACAACTATCCTGAACCATTCATAAGACAACCAGGCTGTCACTAAGCTCCAAACAACTATCCTGAACCATTCATAAGACAACCAGGCTGTCACTAAGCTCCAAGCAACTATCCTGAACCATTCATAAGACAACCAGGCTGTCACTAAGCTCCAAGCAACTATCCTGAACCATTCATAAGACAACCAGGCTGTCACTAAGCTCCAAGCAACTATCCTGAACCATTCATAAGACAACCAGGCTGTCACTAAGCTCCAAGCAACTATCCTGAACCATTCATAAGACAACCAGGCTGTCACTAAGCTCCAAACAACTATCCTGAACCATTCATAAGACAACCAGGCTGTCACTAAGCTCCAAACAACTATCCTGAACCATTCATAAGACAACCAGGCTGTCACTAAGCTCCAAGCAACTATCCTGAACCATTCATAAGACAACCAGGCTGTCACTAAGCTCCAAACAACTATCCTGTACCATTCATAAGACAACCAGGCTGTCACTAAGCTCCAAACAACTATCCTGAACCATTCATAAGACAACCAGGCTGTCACTAAGCTCCAAACAACTATCCTGTACCATTCATAAGACAACCAGGCTGTCACTAAGCTCCAAACAACTATCCTGAACCATTCATAAGACAACCAGGCTGTCACTAAGCTCCAAACAACTATCCTGAACCATTCATAAGACAACCAGGCTGTCACTAAGCTCCAAACAACTATCCTGAACCATTCATAAGACAACCAGGCTGTCACTAAGCTCCAAACAACTATCCTGAACCATTCATAAGACAACCAGGCTGTCACTAAGCTCCAAACAACTATCCTGTACCATTCATAAGACAACCAGGCTGTCACTAAGCTCCAAGCAACTATCCTGAACCATTCATAAGACAACCAGGCTGTCACTAAGCTCCAAACAACTATCCTGAACCATTCATAAGACAACCAGGCTGTCACTAAGCTCCAAACAACTATCCTGAACCATTCATAAGACAACCAGGCTGTCACTAAGCTCCAAACAACTATCCTGTACCATTCATAAGACAACCAGGCTGTCACTAAGCTCCAAGCAACTATCCTGAACCATTCATAAGACAACCAGGCTGTCACTAAGCTCCAAACAACTATCCTGAACCATTCATAAGACAACCAGGCTGTCACTAAGCTCCAAACAACTATCCTGAACCATTCATAAGACAACCAGGCTGTCACTAAGCTCCAAACAACTATCCTGAACCATTCATAAGACAACCAGGCTGTCACTAAGCTCCAAACAACTATCCTGAACCATTCATAAGACAACCAGGCTGTCACTAAGCTCCAAACAACTATCCTGAACCATTCATAAGACAACCAGGCTGTCACTAAGCTCCAAACAACTATCCTGAACCATTCATAAGACAACCAGGCTGTCACTAAGCTCCAAACAACTATCCTGAACCATTCATAAGACAACCAGGCTGTCACTAAGCTCCAAGCAACTATCCTGAACCATTCATAAGACAACCAGGCTGTCACTAAGCTCCAAGCAACTATCCTGTACCATTCATAAGACAACCAGGCTGTCACTAAGCTCCAAACAACTATCCTGAACCATTCATAAGACAACCAGGCTGTCACTAAGCTCCAAGCAACTATCCTGAACCATTCATAAGACAACCAGGCTGTCACTAAGCTCCAAGCAACTATCCTGAACCATTCATAAGACAACCAGGCTGTCACTAAGCTCCAAGCAACTATCCTGAACCATTCATAAGACAACCAGGCTGTCACTAAGCTCCAAACAACTATCCTGAACCATTCATAAGACAACCAGGCTGTCACTAAGCTCCAAACAACTATCCTGAACCATTCATAAGACAACCAGGCTGTCACTAAGCTCCAAGCAACTATCCTGAACCATTCATAAGACAACCAGGCTGTCACTAAGCTCCAAGCAACTATCCTGAACCATTCATAAGACAACCAGGCTGTCACTAAGCTCCAAGCAACTATCCTGAACCATTCATAAGACAACCAGGCTGTCACTAAGCTCCAAGCAACTATCCTGAACCATTCATAAGACAACCAGGCTGTCACTAAGCTCCAAGCAACTATCCTGAACCATTCATAAGACAACCAGGCTGTCAGTAAGCTCCAAGCAACTATCCTGAACCATTCATAAGACAACCAGGCTGTCACTAAGCTCCAAGCAACTATCCTGAACCATTCATAAGACAACCAGGCTGTCATTAAGCTCCAAACAACTATCCTGAACCATTCATAAGACAACCAGGCTGTCACTAAGCTCCAAGCAACTATCCTGAACCATTCATAAGACAACCAGGCTGTCACTAAGCTCCAAACAACTATCCTGTACCATTCATAAGACAACCAGGCTGTCACTAAGCTCCAAACAACTATCCTGAACCATTCATAAGACAACCAGGCTGTCACTAAGCTCCAAACAACTATCCTGAACCATTCATAAGACAACCAGGCTGTCACTAAGCTCCAAACAACTATCCTGAACCATTCATAAGACAACCAGGCTGTCACTAAGCTCCAAGCAACTATCCTGAACCATTCATAAGACAACCAGGCTGTCACTAAGCTCCAAACAACTATCCTGAACCATTCATAAGACAACCAGGCTGTCACTAAGCTCCAAACAACTATCCTGAACCATTCATAAGACAACCAGGCTGTCACTAAGCTCCAAGCAACTATCCTGAACCATTCATAAGACAACCAGGCTGTCACTAAGCTCCAAACAACTATCCTGTACCATTCATAAGACAACCAGGCTGTCACTAAGCTCCAAGCAACTATCCTGAACCATTCATAAGACAACCAGGCTGTCACTAAGCTCCAAACAACTATCCTGAACCATTCATAAGACAACCAGGCTGTCACTAAGCTCCAAACAACTATCCTGAACCATTCATAAGACAACCAGGCTGTCACTAAGCTCCAAACAACTATCCTGAACCATTCATAAGACAACCAGGCTGTCACTAAGCTCCAAACAACTATCCTGAACCATTCATAAGACAACCAGGCTGTCACTAAGCTCCAAACAACTATCCTGAACCATTCATAAGACAACCAGGCTGTCACTAAGCTCCAAACAACTATCCTGAACCATTCATAAGACAACCAGGCTGTCACTAAGTCCAGGCTACCATGGTGTCAGTAGTCTCTGTTCTCTAGTCCCGACTACCATGGTGTTAGTAGTCTCTGTTCTCTTCTCCAGACTTCCATGGTGTCAGTAGTCTCTGTTCTCTAGTCCAGACTACCATGGTGTCAGTAGTCTCTGTTCTCTTCTCCAGACTACCATGGTGTCAGTAGTCTCTGTTCTCTTCTCCAGACTACCATGGTGTTAGTAGTCTCTGTTCTCTATTCCAGAACACCATGGTGCCAGTAGTCTCTGTTCTCTAGTCCAGACTACCATGGTGTCAGTAGTCTCTGTTCTCTAGTCCTGACTACCATGGTGTCAGTAGTCTCTGTTCTCTAGTCCAGACCACCATGGTGTCAGTAGTCTCTGTTCTCTAGTCCAGACTACCAAGGTGTCAGTAGTCTCTGTTCTCTTCTCCAGACTACCATGGTGTCAGTAGTCTCTGTTCTCTTCTCCAGACCACCATGGTGTCAGTAGTCTCTGTTCTCTAGTCCAGACTACCATGGTGTCAGTAGTCTCTGTTCTCTAGTCCAGACTACCATGGTGTCAGTAGTCTCTGGTCTCTTCTCCAGACTACCATGGTGTCAGTAGTCTCTGTTCTCTAGTCCAGACTACCATGGTGTCAGTAGTCTCTGTTCTCTAGTCCAGACCACGATGGTGTCAGTAGTCTCTGTTCTCTAGTCCAGACCACCATGGTGTCAGTAGTCTCTGTTCTCTTCTCCAGACTACCAAGGTGTCAGTAGTCTCTGTTCTCTTCTCCAGACCACCATGGTGTCAGTAGTCTCTGTTCTCTAGTCCAGACCACCATGGTGTCAGTAGTCTCTGTTCTCTAGTCCAGACTACCATGGTGTCAGTAGTCTCTGTTCTCTAGTCCAGACCACCATGGTGTCAGTAGTCTCTGTTCTCTAGTCCAGACCACCATGGTGTCAGTAGTCTCTGTTCTCTAGTCCAGACTACCATGGTGTCAGTAGTCTCTGTTCTCTTCTCCAGACTACCATGGTGTCAGTAGTCTCTGTTCTCTTCTCCAGACTACCATGGTGTTAGTAGTCTCTGTTCTCTATTCCAGAACACCATGGTGCCAGTAGTCTCTGTTCTCTAGTCCAGACTACCATGGTGTCAGTAGTCTCTGTTCTCTAGTCCTGACTACCATGGTGTCAGTAGTCTCTGTTCTCTAGTCCAGACCACCATGGTGTCAGTAGTCTCTGTTCTCTAGTCCAGACTACCATGGTGTCAGTAGTCTCTGTTCTCTTCTCCAGACTACCATGGTGTCAGTAGTCTCTGTTCTCTTCTCCAGACTACCATGGTGTTAGTAGTCTCTGTTCTCTAGTCCAGACCACCATGGTGCCAGTAGTCTCTGTTCTCTAGTCCAGACTACCATGGTGTCAGTAGTCTCTGTTCTCTAGTCCTGACTACCATGGTGTCAGTAGTCTCTGTTCTCTAGTCCAGACCACCATGGTGCCAGTAGTCTCTGTTCTCTAGTCCAGACTACCATGGTGTCAGTAGTCTCTGTTCTCTAGTCCTGACTACCATGGTGTCAGTAGTCTCTGTTCTCTAGTCCAGACCACCATGGTGTCAGTAGTCTCTGTTCTCTAGTCCAGACCACCATGGTGTCAGTAGTCTCTGTTCTCTAGTCCAGACTACCATGGTGTCAGTAGTCTCTGTTCTCTTCTCCAGACTACCATGGTGTCAGTAGTCTCTGTTCTCTAGTCCAGACAACCATGGTGTCAGTAGTCTCTGTTCTCTTCTCCAGACTACCATGGTGTTAGTAGTCTCTGTTCTCTAGTCCAGACCACCATGGTGCCAGTAGTCTCTGTTCTCTAGTCCAGACTACCATGGTGTCAGTAGTCTCTGTTCTCTAGTCCAGACCACGATGGTGTCAGTAGTCTCTGTTCTCTAGTCCAGACCACTGTGGCGTCAGTAGTCTCTGTTCTCTAGTCCAGACCACCATGGTGTCAGTAGTCTCTGTTCTCTTCTCCAGACTACCATGGTGTCAGTAGTCTCTGTTCTCTAGTCCAGACCACCATGGTGTCAGTAGTCTCTGTTCTCTAGTCCAGACTACCATGGTGTCAGTAGTCTCTGTTCTCTAGTCCCGACTACCATGGTGTTAGTAGTCTCTGTTCTCTTCTCCAGACTTCCATGGTGTCAGTAGTCTCTGTTCTCTAGTCCAGACTACCATGGTGTCAGTAGTCTCTGTTCTCTAGTCCAGACCACAGTCTCTGTTCTCTAGTCCAGACAACCATGGTGTCAGTAGTCTCTGTTCTCTTCTCCAGACTACCATGGTGTCAGTAGTCTCTGTTCTCTAGTCCAGACTACCATGGTGTCAGTAGTCTCTGTTCTCTTCTCCAGACCACCATGGTGTCAGTAGTCTCTGTTCTCTAGTCCAGACCACCATGGTGTCAGTAGTCTCTGTTCTCTTCTCCAGACTACCATGGTGTCAGTAGTCTCTGTTCTCTAGTCCAGACCACCATGGTGTCAGTAGTCTCTGTTCTCTAGTCCAGACCACCATGGTGTCAGTAGTCTCTGTTCTCTAGTCCAGACTACCATGGTGTCAGTAGTCTCTGTTCTCTAGTCCAGACTACCATGGTGTCAGTAGTCTCTGTTCTCTAGTCCAGACTACCATGGTGTCAGTAGTCTCTGTTCTCTAGTCCAGACCACCATGGTGTCAGTAGTCTCTGTTCTCTAGTCCAGACTACCATGGTGTCAGTAGTCTCTGTTCTCTAGTCCAGACCACCATGGTGTCAGTAGTCTCTGTTCTCTAGTCCAGACCACCATGGTGTCAGTAGTCTCTGTTCTCTAGTCCAGACTACCATGGTGTCAGTAGTCTCTGTTCTCTAGTCCAGACCACCATGGTGCCAGTAGTCTCTGTTCTCTAGTCCAGACCACCATGGTGTCAGTAGTCTCTGTTCTCTAGTCCAGACTACCATGGTGTCAGTAGTCTCTGTTCTCTAGTCCAGACCACCATGGTGTCAGTAGTCTCTGTTCTCTAGTCCAGACTACCATGGTGTCAGTAGTCTCTGTTCTCTAGTCCAGACCACCATGGTGTCAGTAGTCTCTGTTCTCTAGTCCAGACTACCATGGTGTCAGTAGTCTCTGTTCTCTAGTCCAGACTACCATGGTGTCAGTAGTCTCTGTTCTCTAGTCCAGACCACCATGGTGTCAGTAGTCTCTGTTCTCTAGTCCAGACTACCATGGTGTCAGTAGTCTCTGTTCTCTAGTCCAGACTACCATGGTGTCAGTAGTCTCTGTTCTCTAGTCCAGACCACCATGGTGCCAGTAGTCTCTGTTCTCTAGTCCAGACCACCATGGTGTCAGTAGTCTCTGTTCTCTAGTCCAGACTACCATGGTGTCAGTAGTCTCTGTTCTCTAGTCCAGACCACCATGTTGTCAGTAGTCTCTGTTCTCTAGTCCAGACTACCATGGTGTCAGTAGTCTCTGTTCTCTAGTCCAGACCACCATGGTGTCAGTAGTCTCTGTTCTCTAGTCCAGACTACCATGGTGTCAGTAGTCTCTGTTCTCTAGTCCAGACCACCATGGTGTCAGTAGTCTCTGTTCTCTAGTCCAGACTACCATGGTGTCAGTAGTCTCTGTTCTCTAGTCCAGACCACCATGGTGTCAGTAGTCTCTGTTCTCTAGTCCAGACTACCATGGTGTCAGTAGTCTCTGTTCTCTAGTCCAGACCACCATGGTGTCAGTAGTCTCTGTTCTCTAGTCCAGACCACCATGGTGTCAGTAGTCTCTGTTCTCTAGTCCAGACCACCATGGTGTCAGTAGTCTCTGTTCTCTAGTCCAGACCACCATGGTGTCAGTAGTCTCTGTTCTCTAGTCCAGACTACCATGGTGTCAGTAGTCTCTGTTCTCTAGTCCAGACCACCATGGTGTCAGTAGTCTCTGTTCTCTAGTCCAGACTACCATGGTGTCAGTAGTCTCTGTTCTCTAGTCCAGACCACCATGGTGTCAGTAGTCTCTGTTCTCTAGTCCAGACAACCATGGTGTCAGTAGTCTCTGTTCTCTAGTCCAGACCACCATGGTGTCAGTAGTCTCTGTTCTCTAGTCCAGACCACCATGGTGTCAGTAGTCTCTGTTCTCTAGTCCAGACTACCATGGTGTCAGTAGTCTCTGTTCTCTAGTCCAGACTACCATGGTGTCAGTAGTCTCTGTTCTCTAGTCCAGACTACCATGGTGTCAGTAGTCTCTGTTCTCTAGTCCAGACCACCATGGTGTCAGTAGTCTCTGTTCTCTAGTCCAGACTACCATGGTGTCAGTAGTCTCTGTTCTCTAGTCCAGACTACCATGGTGTCAGTAGTCTCTGTTCTCTAGTCCAGACCACCATGGTGTCAGTAGTCTCTGTTCTCTAGTCCAGACTACCATGGTGTCAGTAGTCTCTGTTCTCTAGTCCAGACCACCATGGTGTCAGTAGTCTCTGTTCTCTAGTCCAGACCACCATGGTGTCAGTAGTCTCTGTTCTCTAGTCCAGACTACCATGGTGTCAGTAGTCTCTGTTCTCTAGTCCAGACCACCATGGTGTCAGTAGTCTCTGTTCTCTAGTCCAGACCACCATGGTGTCAGTAGTCTCTGTTCTCTAGTCCAGACCACCATGGTGTCAGTAGTCTCTGTTCTCTAGTCCAGACCACCATGGTGTCAGTAGTCTCTGTTCTCTAGTCCAGACCACCATGGTGTCAGTAGTCTCTGTTCTCTAGTCCAGACCACCATGGTGTCAGTAGTCTCTGTTCTCTAGTCCAGACCACCATGGTGTCAGTAGTCTCTGTTCTCTAGTCCAGACCACCATGGTGTCAGTAGTCTCTGTTCTCTAGTCCAGACCACCATGGTGTCAGTAGTCTCTGTTCTCTAGTCCAGACTACCATGGTGTCAGTAGTCTCTGTTCTCTAGTCCAGACTACCATGGTGTCAGTAGTCTCTGTTCTCTAGTCCAGACTACCATGGTGTCAGTAGTCTCTGTTCTCTAGTCCAGACCACCATGGTGTCAGTATTCTCTGTTCTCTAGTCCAGACCACCATGGTGTCAGTAGTCTCTGTTCTCTAGTCCAGACTACCATGGTGTCAGTAGTCTCTGTTCTCTAGTCCAGACCACCATGGTGTCAGTAGTCTCTGTTCTCTAGTCCAGACCACGATGGTGTCAGTAGTCTCTGGTCTCTAGTACAGACCACCATGGTGTCAGTAGTCTCTGTTCTCTAGTCCAGACTACCATGGTGTCAGTAGTCTCTGTTCTCTAGTCCAGACTACCATGGTGTCAGTAGTCTCTGTTCTCTAGTCCAGACCACCATGGTGTCAGTAGTCTCTGTTCTCTAGTCCAGACCACCATGGTGTCAGTAGTCTCTGTTCTCTAGTCCAGACTACCATGGTGTCAGTAGTCTCTGTTCTCTAGTCCAGACCACCATGGTGTCAGTAGTCTCTGTTCTCTAGTCCAGACCACCATGGTGTCAGTAGTCTCTGTTCTCTAGTCCAGACCACCATGGTGTCAGTAGTCTCTGTTCTCTAGTCCAGACCACCATGGTGTCAGTAGTCTCTGTTCTCTAGTCCAGACCACCATGGTGTCAGTAGTCTCTGTTCTCTAGTCCAGACCACCATGGTGTCAGTAGTCTCTGTTCTCTTCTCCAGACCACCATGGTGTCAGTAGTCTCTGTTCTCTAGTCCAGACCACCATGGTGTCAGTAGTCTCTGTTCTCTAGTCCAGACCACCATGGTGTCAGTAGTCTCTGTTCTCTAGTCCAGACTACCATGGTGTCAGTAGTCTCTGTTCTCTAGTCCAGACCACCATGGTGTCAGTAGTCTCTGTTCTCTAGTCCAGACCACCATGGTGTCAGTAGTCTCTGTTCTCTAGTCCAGACCACCATGGTGTCAGTAGTCTCTGGTCTCTAGTCCAGACCACCATGGTGTCAGTAGTCTCTGTTCTCTAGTCCAGACCACCATGGTGTCAGTAGTCTCTGTTCTCTAGTCCAGACCACCATGGTGTCAGTAGTCTCTGGTCTCTAGTCCAGACCACCATGGTGTCAGTAGTCTCTGTTCTCTAGTCCAGACCACCATGGTGTCAGTAGTCTCTGTTCTCTAGTCCAGACCACCATGGTGTCAGTAGTCTCTGTTCTCTAGTCCAGACCACCATGGTGTCAGTAGTCTCTGTTCTCTAGTCCAGACCACCATGGTGTCAGTAGTCTCTGTTCTCTAGTCCAGACCACCATGGTGTCAGTAGTCTCTGTTCTCTAGTCCAGACCACCATGGTGTCAGTAGTCTCTGGTCTGTTTCTTCTGTGTGTCAGATGTGGAACAACATGTCCAGCATCACCTTCCAATGGGAGAGGAGCAGTGACTGTCACATCATAGAGGTGGAGCCCCCTGCTGGGGAAATAGGTACATGACATGGTCACATCATAGAGTTTGAGCCCCCTGCTGGGGAAATAGATACATGACATGGTCACATCATAGAGGTAGAGCCCCCTGCTGGGGAAATAGATACATGACATGGTCACATCATAGAGGTGGAGCCCCCTGCTGGGGAAATAGGTACATGACATGGTCACATCATAGAGTTTGAGCCCCCTGCTGGGGAAATAGGTACATGACATGGTCACATCATAGAGTTTGAGCCCCCTGCTGGGGAAATAGGTACATGACATGGTCACATCATAGAGGTGGAGCCCCCTGCTGGGGAAATAGGTACATGACATGGTTTACATCATAGAGTTTGAGCCCCCTGCTGGGGAAATAGGTACATGACATGGTCACATCATAGAGGTGGAGCCCCCTGCTGGGGAAATAGGTACATGACATGGTCACATCATAGAGTTTGAGCCCCCTGCTGGGGAAATAGGTACATGACATGGTCACATCATAGAGGTGGAGCCCCCTGCTGGGGAAATAGGTACATGACATGGTTTACATCATAGAGGTGGAGCACCCTGCTGGGGAAATAGGTACATGACATGGTCACATCATAGAGGTAGAGCCCCCTGCTGGGGAAATAGGTACATGACATGGTCACATCATAGAGTTTGAGCCCCCTGCTGGGGAAATAGGTACATGACATGGTCACATCATAGAGTTTGAGCCCCCTGCTGGGGAAATAGGTACATGACATGGTCACATCATAGAGTTTGAGCCCCCTGCTGGGGAAATAGGTACATGACATGGTCACATCATAGAGGTAGAGCCCCCTGCTGGGAAATAGGTACATGACATGGTCATATCATAGAGGTGGAGCCCCCTGCTGGGGAAATAGGTACATGACATGGTCACATCATAGAGGTGGAGCCCCCTGCTGGGGAAATAGGTACATGACATGGTCACATCATAGAGGTGGAGCCCCCTGCTGGGGAAATAGGTACATGACATGGTCACATCATAGAGTTTGAGCCCCCTGCTGGGGAAATAGGTACATGACATGGTCACATCATAGAGGTAGAGCCCCCTGCTGGGGAAATAGGTACATGACATGGTTTACATCATAGAGGTGGAGCCCCCTGCTGGGGAAATAGGTACATGACATGGTTTACATCATAGAGGTGGAGCTCCCTGCTGGGAAATAGGTACATGACATGGTCACATCATAGCGGTGGAGCACCCTGCTGGGGAAATAGGTACATGACATGGTCACATCATAGAGGTGGAGCCCCCTGCTGGGAAATAGGTACATGACATGGTCACATCATAGAGGTGGAGCCCCCTGCTGGGGAAATAGGTACATGACATGGTCACATCATAGAGGTGGAGCCCCCTGCTGGGGAAATAGGTACATGACATGGTCACATCATAGAGGTGGAGCCCCCTGCTGGGGAAATAGGTACATGACATGGTCACATCATAGAGGTGGAGCCCCCTGCTGGGGAAATAGGTACATGACATGGTCACATCATAGAGGTGGAGCACCCTGCTGGGGAAATAGGTACATGACATGGTCACATCATAGAGGTGGAGCCCCCTGCTGGGGAAATAGGACAGTCTGGTTGGTAGACCCCTCTGCTGACTGACTGATTCATATACTATTATGCTCTCTCTAATTCTCTCTTTTTTTCTCTTTCTTTCTTTCTTTCTTTCTTTCTCTCTCGGAGAACCTGAGCCCTAGGACCATGCCTCAGGACTACCTGGCATGATGACTCCTTGCTGTCCCCAGTCCAGCTGGCCGTGCTGCTGCTCCAGTTTCAACTGTTCTGCCTGTGGCTATGGAACCCTGACCGGACGTGCTACCTGTCCCAGACCTGCTGTTTTCAACTCTCTAGAGACAGCAGGTGTGGTAGAGATACTCTGAATGATCGGCTATGAAAAGCCAACTGACATTTACTCCTGAGGTGCTGACCTGTTGCACCCTCTACAACCACTGTGATTACTATTATTTGACCCTGATGGTTAACTATGAACGTTTGAACATCTTGGCCATGTTCTGTTATAATCTCCACCCGGCACAGCCAGAAGAGGACTGGCCAGCCCTCATAGCCTGGTTCCTCTCTAGGTTTCTTCCTAGGTTCTGGCCTTTCTAGGGAGTTCTTCCTAGCCACCGTGCTTCTACACCTGCATTGCTTGCTGTTTGGGGTTTTAGGGTGGGTTTCTGTACAGCACTTTGAGATATCAGCTGATGTAAGAAGGGCTATATAAATAAATAAATAAATATAAATACATTTGATTTGATGATTTTGGCCTACTTATTTTTGCCCCATTATTTTTTGCATTTTGCTAAGCTGTTTTGTAAATAATTAAATGGTTTATCGTGAATTGTTGGTGTTAATGGACGATGTAAACACGAGCTAAAACGTAAAGACATTGTATGAAATAGATATAGGCCTAGACATACACTGAACCAAAGCATAACCATGTAAAGTGTTGGTCCCATGTTTCAAGTGCTGAAATAAAAGACCCCAGAAATGTTGTATACGCACACAAGCGTATTTCTCTCTAATGTTGTGCACAAAATTTGTTTACATCCCTGTCGGTGAGAAGTTCTCCTTTGCCAAGATCATCCATCCGCCTGGTGTCAGAGAAAGGCCCTGAAAATTGTCAAAGACTCCAGCCACCCATGTCATAGACTGTTCTCTCTGCTACCGCCTGCAAGCGGTACCGGAGCGCCAAGTCTAGGTCCAAAAGGCTTCCTAACAGCTTCTACCCCCAACCCATAAGACTGCTGAACAGTTAAATGGCTACCCGGGATATTTGCATTGACCCCCTATTTGCATAGTCACTTTACCCCTAACAACATTAACATATTACCTCCATTACCTCAACTAACCTCTTCCCCTGCACATTGACTCGGTACCGGTACCCCCTGTATATAGCCTCATTACTAACCTGTACCCCTGCACACTGACTCGGTACCGGTACCCCCTGTATATAGCCTCATTACTAACCTGTACCCCCACACATTGACTATGTACCGGTTCCCCCTGTATATAGCCTCATTACTAACCTGTACCCCCACACATTGACTCGGTAACGGCACCCCCTGTATATAGCCTCATTACTAACCTGTACCCCTGTATATAGCCTCATTACTAACCTGTACCCCTGTATATAGCCTCATTAATAACCTGTACCCCTGTATATAGCCTCATTACTAACCTGTACCCCCTGTATATAGCCTCATTACTAACCTGTACCCCTGTATATAGCCTCATTACTAACCTGTACCCCCTGTATATAGCCTCATTACTAACCTGTACCCCCTGTATATAGCCTCATTACTAACCTGTACCCCTGTATATAGCCTCATTACTAACCTGTTCCCCCTGTATATAGCCTCATTACTAACCTGTACCCCCTGTATATAGCCTCATTACTAACCTGTACCCCCTGTATATAGCCTCATTACTAACCTGTACCCCTGTATATAGCCTCATTACTAACCTGTTCCCCCTGTATATAGCCTCATTACTAACCTGTACCCCTGTATGTACCCTCATTACTAACCTGTACCCCCTGTATATAGTCTCATTACTAACCTGTACCCCCTGTATATAGCCTCATTACTAACCTGTACCCCTGTATATAGTCTCATTACTAACCTGTACCCCTGTATATAGCCTCATTACTAACCTGTACCCCTGTATATAGTCTCATTACTAACCTGTACCCCCTGTATATAGTCTCATTACTAACCTGTACCCCTGTATATAGTCTCATTACTAACCTGTTACCCTGTATATAGCCTCATTACTAACCTGTACCCCCTGTATATAGTCTCATTACTAACCTGTACCCCCTGTATATAGCCTCATTACTAACCTGTACCCCCTGTATATAGTCTCATTACTAACCTGTACCCCCTGTATATAGGCTCATTACTAACCTGTACCCCTGTATATAGCCTCATTACTAACCTGTACCCCTGTTTATAGTCTCATTACTAACCTGTACCCCCTGTATATAGTCTCATTACTAACCTGTACCCCTGTATATAGTCTCATTACTAACCTGTACCCCTGTATATAGTCTCATTACTAACCTGTACCCCTGTATATAGTCTCATTACTAACCTGTACCCCCTGTATATAGCCTCATTACTAACCTGTTCCCCTGTATATAGCCTCATTACTAACCTGTACCCCTGTATATAGCCTCATTACTAACCTGTTCCCCTGTATATAGCCTCATTACTAACCTGTACCCCTGTATATAGTCTCATTACTAACCTGTACCCCCTGTATATAGCCTCATTACTAACCTGTTACCCCCTGTATATAGCCTCATTACTAACCTGTTACCCTGTATATAGCCTCATTACTAACCTGTACCCCCTGTATATAGCCTCATTACTAACCTGTACCCCTGTATATAGTCTCATTACTAACCTGTACCCCCTGTATATAGCCTCATTACTAACCTGTACCCCTGTATATAGTCTCATTACTAACCTGTACCCCCTGTATATAGCCTCATTACTAACCTGTATATAGCCTCATTACTAACCTGTACCCCTGTATATATCCTCATTACTAACCTGTACCCCTGTATATAGTCTCATTACTAACCTGTACCCCCTGTATATAGCCTCATTACTAACCTGTACCCCTGTATATAGCCTCATTACTAACCTGTACCCCTGTATATAGCCTCATTACTAACCTGTACCCCTGTATATAGTCTCATTACTAACCTGTACCCCTGTATATAGCCTCATTACTAACCTGTACCCCTGTATATAGTCTCATTACTAACCTGTACCCCCTGTATATAGTCTCATTACTAACCTGTACCCCTGTATATAGTCTCATTACTAACCTGTACCCCCTGTATATAGTCTCATTACTAACCTGTACCCCTGTATATAGTCTCATTACTAACCTGTACCCCTGTATATAGTCTCATTACTAACCTGTACCCCTGTATATAGTCTCATTACTAACCTGTACCCCCTGTATATAGCCTCATTACTAACCTGTTCCCCTGTATATAGCCTCATTACTAACCTGTACCCCTGTATATAGCCTCATTACTAACCTGTTCCCCTGTATATAGCCTCATTACTAACCTGTACCCCTGTATATAGTCTCATTACTAACCTGTACCCCCTGTATATAGCCTCATTACTAACCTGTTACCCCCTGTATATAGCCTCATTACTAACCTGTTACCCTGTATATAGCCTCATTACTAACCTGTACCCCCTGTATATAGCCTCATTACTAACCTGTACCCCTGTATATAGTCTCATTACTAACCTGTACCCCCTGTATATAGCCTCATTACTAACCTGTACCCATGTATATAGTCTCATTACTAACCTGTACCCCCTGTATATAGCCTCATTACTAACCTGTATATAGCCTCATTACTAACCTGTACCCCTGTATATATCCTCATTACTAACCTGTACCCCCTGTATATAGCCTCATTACTAACCTGTACCCCTGTATATAGCCTCATTACTAACCTGTACCCCTGTATATAGCCTCATTACTAACCTGTTCCCCCTGTATATAGCCTCATTACTAACCTGTACCCCCTGTATATAGCCTCATTACTAACCTGTACCCCCTGTATATAGCCTCATTACTAACCTGTACCCCTGTATATAGCCTCATTACTAACCTGTACCCCCTGTATATAGCCTCATTACTAACCTGTACCCCCTGTATATAGCCTCATTACTAACCTGTACCCCTGTATATAGTCTCATTACTAACCTGTACCCCCTGTATATAGCCTCATTACTAACCTGTACCCATGTATATAGTCTCATTACTAACCTGTACCCCCTGTATATAGCCTCATTACTAACCTGTATATAGCCTCATTACTAACCTGTACCCCTGTATATATCCTCATTACTAACCTGTACCCCCTGTATATAGCCTCATTACTAACCTGTACCCCTGTATATAGCCTCATTACTAACCTGTACCCCTGTATATAGCCTCATTACTAACCTGTACCCCTGTATATAGCCTCATTATTGTTATTTTATTTTGTAAATATTTTCTTAACTCTATTTTCTTAACTGCATTGTGTGTTAAGGGCGTGTAAGTCAGCATTTCACGGTAACTGTTGTATTCGGCGCATGTGACAAATATGTGACAAATATAATTTGATTTGATCAGTCCCAAATGTAAATGGGCAAGGCCAATAATTTATAGCATTTCAAATAAATAATATAAAGTGATCAAATGACTTGTTTGTCTAAACTTGAACTTGAATTAAAATGTTTGTCTGTCTCTGTCTGGGGCCCCATGCCATGCATTCACTGGAGGGCAGCAGATACCACAGTTCGTGGATTTAGTCCTCAAAGTGGATCCATCCACGTCGTCATTTCCCGTTCGTGTTCTTGCGGACATCAGGGGTGTATTCGTTACGGAAACCGTTTAACGAATCAGCACCGTCGGAATTTTCCAAATGTCCTCGTTCCAACTAGCATGTGAATGCGGCAAGACTCGCTGCTCTGAACACACGAGGTCTGTTTCTACCCCCTCCAGCAGGTGGCGGCGATGCACCGTTTAGGACGGAGTCCGCCGATAAAAGCTTAAAGGAGTAGAAGAAGAAGAGCAGACAAGCGGGGAGCGACAGAAACTTTCTTCTCAAAGAAAGCTGATCTTTTAAAGCTTTCGAGGGACGTCCAGAGGACACCAGTGGATTATTTATTTACCTGGGAGAGAGCACATTATATTTCTAGGTTTTACCAGGGTGAATAGAAGCTTTTTGTTTTTCAGTTTTATTCGCTAACTGTACGTGAACTGAGCGCAGCTTCCGGATGTAACTGTTTAGGGTTTGGGTCCTCTTCTCTCTGCAGGTTTTCGCCATTCTTCCTGTCTGCCCATGGTGCTTTCTAACAGCAATGGTGTATTCGATACCGTCGATAATCCTCATGAAGTGTTTTCAGAAGAATGAAGATACCCGGGTAACAAGGTGAGAATTCATGCTGAGTTAAAAACTGTAGCCTTTGACAGTCTGCAAGATCCATCTTTTATGTCGCCTATTTGTTTAGTAAGTCTGGGATGGAAATCGACTCTCCCAGTTTTGAGGGTTAGATTGCCGTCCTCTCCTCCACAAGCCACGGACCAGTTAACTGTTGTCATTGGCTGTGGTTCGGTTCAACTTTGTTGTCATTGGCTGCTGTGTTCCCCAACCAACACCTGTCCTGTAGGGTCATCCCCTGTCATGTTGTATCTTTTATTTTCCAACTTTTCTCTCCTGTCTAACCCCTTTCCTACTGTCTCCTCTCCTTCCTGAGAACTGTCTAACCCCTTTCCTACTGTCTCCTCTCCTGTCTAACCCTTTTCCTACTGCCTCCTCTCCTGTCTAACCCTTTTCCTACTGTCTCCTCTCCTGTCTAACCCTTTTCCTACTGTCTCCTCTCCTGTCTAACCCTTTTCCTACTGTCTCCTCTCCTGTCTAACCCTTTTCCTACTGTCTCCTCTCCTGTCTAACCCTTTTCCTACGGTCTCCTCTCCTGTCTAACCCTTTTCCTACTGCCTCCTCTCCTGTCTAACCCTTTTCCTACTGTCTCCTCTCCTTCCTGAGAACTGTCTAACCCTTTTCCTACTGTCTCCTCTCCTGTCTAACCCTTTTCCTACTGTCTCCTCTCCTGTCTAACCCTTTTCCTACTGTCTCCTCTCCTGTCTAACCCTTTTCCTACTGTCTCCTCTCCTGTCTAACCCTTTTCCTACTGTCTCCTCTCCTGTCTAACCCTTTTCCTACTGTCTCCTCTCCTGTCTAACCCTTTTCCTACTGTCTCCTCTCCTGTCTAACCCTTTTCCTACTGTCTCCTCTCCTGTCTAACCCTTTTCCTACTGTCTCCTCTCCTGTCTAACCCTTTTCCTACTGTCTCCTCTCCTGTCTAACCCTTTTCCTACGGTCTCCTCTCCTGTCTAACCCTTTTCCTACTGCCTCCTCTCCTGTCTAACCCTTTTCCTACTCTCTCCTCTCCTTCCTGAGAACTGTCTAACCATTTTCCTACTGTCTCCTCTCCTGTCTAACCCTTTTCCTACTGTCTCCTCTCCTGTCTAACCCTTTTCCTACTGCCTCCTCTCCTGTCTAACCCTTTTCCTACTGCCTCCTCTCCTGTCTAACCCTTTTCCTACTTCCTCCTCTCCTGTCTAACCCTTTTCCTACTGCCTCCTCTCCTGTCTAACCCTTTTCCTACTCTCTCCTCTCCTTCCTGAGAACTGTCTAACCCTTTTCCTACTGCCTCCTCTCCTGTCTAACCCTTTTCCTACTGCCTCCTCTCCTGTCTAACCCTTTTCCTACTGCCTCCTCTCCTGTCTAACCCTTTTCCTACGGTCTCCTCTCCTGTCTAACCCTTTTCCTACTGTCTCCTCTCCTGTCTAACCCTTTTCCTACGGTCTCCTCTCCTGTCTAACCCTTTTCCTACTGCCTCCTCTCCTGTCTAACCCTTTTCCTACTCTCTCCTCTCCTTCCTGAGAACTGTCTAACCCTTTTCCTACTGTCTCCTCTCCTGTCTAACCCTTTTCCTACTGCCTCCTCTCCTGTCTAACCCTTTTCCTACTGCCTCCTCTCCTGTCTAACCCTTTTCCTACTCTCTCCTCTCCTTCCTGAGAACTGTCTAACCATTTTCCTACTGTCTCCTCTCCTGTCTAACCCTTTTCCTACTGCCTCCTCTCCTGTCTAACCCTTTTCCTACTGCCTCCTCTCCTTACAGTTTTACTGTAAACTTAGTAAAATCTTAAATGTTGCTTTGCTATTTTTGTTCAGTACATTTCCAGTGTCTTTGAATAGACTTAATCTTTCTAGGGACGCTGACACTAACTTAACACACACATGGAAAAGTGCTGCTTTTCCCCCTAGAAACTCTCCTTTAGCCTGGCTATGAACTCACCACAATCTCCCCGTGTCTTCTGCGTGAGTAACCATCTGATTCAGAGGGAGAGAAAGAGAGCGTTCTCCTCTGAGGAGTTAGAGGCACTGTTTAGGCTGCTGTCTCCATGGTAACAGTGTTTAGTTCTGCTGCTGTCCCCGGTACTGTAGTCTCTCCGCTGGTGACATCACCGGAGTCTGATCGTCCCTAGTGACCAGACACCACCCCCACGGTAATGACACCAAACAAAATACATTGATTTCAAAGTTTAACAAACCATACAACTCAATGCTCAAGTACTACTTTTAACAATTTTACACGTTTTACTAGAATACTTTTTACTAGAATACGTTTTACTAGAATACGTTTACTAGAATACGTTTTACTAGAATATGTTTTACTAGAATACGTTTACTAGAATACGTTTTACTAGAATACGTTTTACTAGAATACGTTTTACTAGAATACGTTTTACTAGAATACGTTTTACTAGAATACGTAGAATACGTTTTACTAGAATACGTAGAATACGTTTTACTAGAATACGTAGAATACGTTTTACTAGAATACGTAGAATACGTTTTACTAGAATACGTAGAATACGTTTTACTAGAATACGTAGAATACGTTTTACTAGAATACGTAGAATACGTTTTACTAGAATACGTTTTACTAGAATACGTTTACTAGAATACGTTTTACTAGAATACGTTTTACTAGAATACGTTTTACTAGAATACGTTTTACTAGAATACGTTTTACTAGAATACGTTTACTAGAATACGTTTACTAGAATACGTTTTACTAGAATACGTTTACTAGAATACGTTTTACTAGAATACGTTTTACTAGAATACGTAGAATACGTTTTACTAGAATACGTAGAATACGTTTTACTAGAATACGTAGAATACGTTTTACTAGAATACGTAGAATACGTTTTACTAGAATACGTTTACTAGAATACGTTTACTAGAATACGTTTACTAGAATACGTTTTACTAGAATACGTAGAATACGTTTTACTAGAATACGTTTTACTAGAATACGTAGAATACGTTTTACTAGAATACGTAGAATACGTTTTACTAGAATACGTAGAATACGTTTTACTAGAATACGTAGAATACGTTTTACTAGAATACGTAGAATACGTTTTACTAGAATACGTAGAATACGTTTTACTAGAATACGTAGAATACGTTTTACTAGAATACGTAGAATACGTTTTACTAGAATACGTTTACAAGAATACGTTTTACTAGAATACGTAGAATACGTTTTACTAGAGTACGTAGAATACGTTTTACTAGAGTACGTAGAATACGTTTTACTAGAATACGTTTTACTAGAATACAGTTACTAGAATACGTTTTACTAAAACACGTTTTACTAGAATACGAATCGAGGTGGGGGCTAGATCAGGTGGGAGGAGTCGAGGTGGGGGCTAGATCAGGTGGGAGGAGTCGAGGTGGAGGCTAGATCAGGTGGGAGGAGTCGAGGTGGAGGCTAGATCAGGTGGGAGGAGTCGAGGTGGAGGCTAGATCACGTGGGAGGAGTCGAGGTGGGGGCTAGATCAGGTGGGAGGAGTCGAGGAGGAGGCCTAGATCAGGTGGGAGGAGTCGAGGTGGAGGCTAGATCAGGTGGGAGGAGTCGAGGTGGAGGCTAGATCAGGTGGGAGGAGTCGAGGTGGAGGCTAGATCACGTGGGAGGAGTCGAGGTGGGGGCTAGATCAGGTGGGAGGAGTCGAGGAGGAGGCCTAGATCAGGTGGGAGGAGTCGAGGTGGAGGCTAGATCAGGTGGGAGGAGTCGAGGTGGAGGCTAGATCAGGTGGGAGGAGTCGAGGTGGGGGCTAGATCAGGTGGGAGGAGTCGAGGTGGAGGCTAGATCAGGTGGGATCATTCTAGCCAATGAGAGGGCTGATACAAGTGTGATAACAGGCACAACACCGATATGAAGTGTTTTTTTTTCTCTCAGTTGCCAGGATGTCAGGTGTCCTATTTATATAAGTACACTGTTAACAACCTAATAATTTACAAAACTTCTATTCGATCAAATAAGCCACAAGTAGATAATAACCCATTACATTTTTGTTAACCAAATTCAACACTCACATTGACCTCTATACAGAACTTCTCTCTTGGGTCCAGTCATCCCTCTCTGCTAGAGTGGAGAGAATCGGGGGAGAAGAGCGAAGAGAGGTGGGGGTAAGGGTGAAAGTGCATCATCTATATAGAAATCATTTGTGCACGTGCAGCAGCTGGCGAGCCGTGGAGAGGGAGCCGATTGCAGAGCAACACACACAAACCGTAAAGTCGCTAAATCACAGGTGCTTAAAAAGTAGATACATTTGTCTCTATATTCTTTTTTCTTTTTTTACCAGTAAAAGTCGCTGGAGGTGTCTGGAAACTCGCTATATCTAGCGACAAAGTCTCAAAGTTGGCAGCACTGAGTACAGTAGAGTACAATACATTATAGTGATGTACTGTGTACTAAATTCTACTTTGCTGAACTGTGCTATATAGGGATGTAACGATTCACAGACGCCATCTGTCCCCGATTTTCAAACTTCTTTAAGATCCAATTGTAGATTGCATCGGTCAGAAAATCGATTTCAAACGCTACAAATCGCCAAATCATTTTTGTTGTTGCTCGTATTACTTTCTTTCTACTTTCTGAAAATACCTTTTGTGTCGACGGACGTGTCCTCTCCTTCAGTGTGGAACTAAGCTTGTAACAGTGTTGACAGTCACTGATCTACAAGTCATTTTGCCGAACATCCCCGGGGAATATCAGTAGTCTAGTCAGACTGTGCTTTACATGCTGACCAACGCGTGCTAGGCAGCCTGTTCTTGATCTGGCACATCTGCCAGACACTTTCAGCATTGAAACGCTAAAAAGGACTGCCGATTATTAGGCTTTATTAGTTGAGTGACCGTCCATCTTCAGGAAGTATTCACACCCCTTGACTTTTTTCCAAATTTGGTTGTTACTGCCTGAATTTAAAATGGATTAAATTGAGATTTTGTTCCTGATCTATCTACACACAATTCCCCACAATGTCAAAGTGGAATTTGTTTTAGAAAGTGTTTGAAATGAATAATAGATGAAAAGCTGAATTGTCTTGAGTGAAGTATTCAACCCCTTTGTTATGACTTAATAAGTCCACGAGTAAAAATGTGCTGAAATCACTAAAGTTGCGTGTTGATCAATAGTGTTTTAACATGATTTTGGAATGACTTCCCCTATCTCTGTACCCAGACTTCCCCTATCTCTGTACCCAGACTTCCCCTATCTCTGTACCCAGACTTCCCCTATCTCTGTACCCAGACTTCCCCTATCTCTGTACCCAGACTTCCCCTATCTCTGTACCCAGACTTCCCCTATCTCTGTACCCAGACTTCCCCTATCTCTGTACCCAGACTTCCCCTATCTCTGTACCCAGACTTCCCCTATCTCTGTACCCAGACTTCCCCTATCTCTGTACCCAGACTTCCCCTATCTCTGTACCCAGACTTCCCCTATCTCTGTACCCAGACTTCCCCTATCTCTGTACCCAGACTTCCCCTATCTCTGTACCCAGACTTCCCCTATCTCTGTACCCAGACTTCCCCTATCTCTGTACCCAGACTTCCCCTATCTCTGTACCCAGACTTCCCCTATCTCTGTACCCAGACTTCCCCTATCTCTGTACCCAGACTTCCCCTATCTCTGTACCCAGACTTCCCCTATCTCTGTACCCAGACTTCCCCTATCTCTGTACCCAGACTTCCCCTATCTCTGTACCCAGACTCCCCCTATCTCTGTACCCAGACTCCCCCTATCTCTGTACCCAGACTTCCCCTATCTCTGTACCCAGACTTCCCCTATCTCTGTACCCAGACTTCCCCTATCTCTGTACCCAGACTTCCCCTATCTCTGTACCCAGACTTCCCCTATCTCTGTACCCAGACTTCCCCTATCTCTGTACCCAGACTTCCCCTATCTCTGTACCCAGACTTCCCCTATCTCTGTACCCAGACTTCCCCTATCTCTGTACCCAGACTTCCCCTATCTCTGTACCCAGACTTCCCCTATCTCTGTACCCAGACTTCCCCTATCTCTGTACCCAGACTTCCCCTATCTCTGTACCCAGACTTCCCCTATCTCTGTACCCAGACTTCCCCTATCTCTGTACCCAGACTTCCCCTATCTCTGTACCCAGACTTCCCCTATCTCTGTACCCAGACTTCCCCTATCTCTGTACCCAGACTTCCCCTATCTCTGTACCCAGACTTCCCCTATCTCTGTACCCAGACTTCCCCTATCTCTGTACCCAGACTTCCCCTATCTCTGTACCCAGACTTCCCCTATCTCTGTACCCAGACTTCCCCTATCTCTGTACCCAGACTTCCCCTATCTCTGTACCCAGACTTCCCCTATCTCTGTACCCAGACTTCCCCTATCTCTGTACCCAGACTTCCCCTATCTCTGTACCCAGACTTCCCCTATCTCTGTACCCAGACTTCCCCTATCTCTGTACCCAGACTTCCCCTATCTCTGTACCCAGACTTCCCCTATCTCTGTACCCAGACTTCCCCTATCTCTGTACCCAGACTTCCCCTATCTCTGTACCCAGACTTCCCCTATCTCTGTACCCAGACTTCCCCTATCTCTGTACCCAGACTTCCCCTATCTCTGTACCCAGACTTCCCCTATCTCTGTACCCAGACTTCCCCTATCTCTGTACCCAGACTTCCCCTATCTCTGTACCCAGACTTCCCCTATCTCTGTACCCAGACTTCCCCTATCTCTGTACCCAGACTTCCCCTATCTCTGTACCCAGACTTCCCCTATCTCTGTACCCAGACTTCCCCTATCTCTGTACCCAGACTTCCCCTATCTCTGTACCCAGACTTCCCCTATCTCTGTACCCAGACTTCCCCTATCTCTGTACCCAGACTTCCCCTATCTCTGTACCCAGACTTCCCCTATCTCTGTACCCAGACTTCCCCTATCTCTGTACCCAGACTTCCCCTATCTCTGTACCCAGACTTCCCCTATCTCTGTACCCAGACTTCCCCTATCTCTGTACCCAGACTTCCCCTATCTCTGTACCCAGACTTCCCCTATCTCTGTACCCAGACTTCCCCTATCTCTGTACCCAGACTTCCCCTATCTCTGTACCCAGACTTCCCCTATCTCTGTACCCAGACTTCCCCTATCTCTGTACCCAGACTTCCCCTATCTCTGTACCCAGACTTCCCCTATCTCTGTACCCAGACTTCCCCTATCTCTGTACCCAGACTTCCCCTATCTCTGTACCCAGACTTCCCCTATCTCTGTACCCAGACTTCCCCTATCTCTGTACCCAGACTTCCCCTATCTCTGTACCCAGACTTCCCCTATCTCTGTACCCAGACTTCCCCTATCTCTGTACCCAGACTTCCCCTATCTCTGTACCCAGACTTCCCCTATCTCTGTACCCAGACTTCCCCTATCTCTGTACCCTGACTTCCCCTATCTCTGTACCCTGACTTCCCCTATCTCTGTACCCTGACTTCCCCTATCTCTGTACCCAGACTTCCCCTATCTCTGTACCCTGACTTCCCCTATCTCTGTACCCAGACTTCCCCTATCTCTGTACCCAGACTTCCCCTATCTCTGTACCCTGCAAATACAAGTATATGTAAGTTCCCTCAATTGAGTCATACATTTCAAGCACAGATTCCACCTGAAAGACCAGGGATATTATATTTTTCTATGCCTTGCAAAGAAGTGCGTTGGTAGATGTGTAAATATTTTAAAAAGCAGACAGTGAATATCGCTTTCAGCATGGTGAAGTTATTAATGAAGCTTTGGATGGTGTATCAATACACCCAGTCACTACAAAGATACAGGCTTCCTTCCTAACTCAGTTGCCGGAGAGGAAGGAAACTGCTCATTCACCGTGAGACCAATGGTAATTTTTCAAACAATTTACAGAGTTGAATGGTTGTGATATGAGAACTGAGGATGGATACATCAACAACATTGTAGTTACTCCAGAATACTAACATACATTTCATAGTAAAAAGGAAGCCTGTACAGAATAAAAAAGCATTCCAAGACATCCATCCTGTTTGCAACAAGACACTAAAGTAATACTGCAAAAATGTGGCAAAGAATGTATTATTTGTTTTATATTTGAGGTAAACACAACACCTCACCTGAGTACCACTCTTCATATTTTCAATCATGGTGGTGGCTGCATCATGTTATGGGTAGGATAAAAACAAACCGAATTATTGCTAAGCACAGGCATAATCCTAGAGGAAAACCTGGTTCAGTCAGCTTTCCAACAGACACTGGGAGGTGAATTCACCTTTCAATAGGACAATAATCTAAAACACAAGGCCAAATATAAACTGGAGTTGCTTACGAAGAAGAGTGCATGTTCCTGGGTGGCTTAGTGTCTTGGAAAAATGGCAAGATTTAAATGTCTTTCTAGCAATGATCAACAACCATTTTTAATAAGTATTAATGGCCAAATATTGTACAATCCAGGTGTACAAAGATCTTAGACTTATCCCAAAAGACTCAGCTGTTAAAGGTGTTGTCTCAGGGGGTGAATGTGTCTAATCAATACATTTTTCATTTTTTTAAATAAACGTTAGAATTGTTCTTCCACTTTGAGTATTTTGTGTGTAAATCATTGACAAAAAAAATGACAATAGCGGTGGGGGTGGCGGCGGGGGTGGTGGGGGTGGCGGCGGCGGGGGTGGTGGGGGTGGCGGCGGCGGGGGTGGTGGGGGTGGCGGCGGGGGTGGGGGTGGCGGTGGTGGTGGCGGTGGTGGTGGCGTGGGGAGTGTTTTCATGGCACACGTTGAGCCCTTGATTAAAGTGGAGCAACGTGGCCTCCCGAGTAGTGCAGCGGTCTAAGGCATCGCTTGTGGCGTCACTACAGACGCACGGTCGATCTCAGGCTGTCACACAACCAGCGGTGACCGGAAGTCCGATAGGGCGGCGCACAATTGGCCCAGCGTTGTTTGGGTTTGGCTGTGGGGAGGACGCATGACGCGACCTTCGCCTCTCCGGAGCCCGTTGGGAAGTTGCAGCGATGAGACCAGATCGTAGAGGCCTCTGCATTTGGGTCAATTCAAGAAGTGAGTTGAATTTAAACTTCATAAATTGACTTTTCAGTTTATTGAAAAGTAATTGAAAAAAATATGGCTTTTTTCAAATTATAAATTTTTTGAATTTCTCTTAACCTTCTTGAAATGACTCTAGGGTGGAGATACCCAGCTTAGGACAAGGTATGTTTCCATGGGGAAGCTTTCAAAACCGATTCATGGGACCGTTGCTAACTAGCATCTCTTGTCTCTGGAATTTACCCCAGCCCTGCTCTGCTTAGCTTCATATGGGAGGAAAAACACATGTGTTTGTGGTAACATGTCATCAACATCCGAGTGTAATGGAAAGAACAGCTCTAATCTACAGATGGCCTGTTAGCTTCATCTCAGGGAAAGATGTTTACCCAGAGAGATGGCAGACAGCAGGGTTCTATCAGGGGGGAAAGATGTTCCTACTCAACTAGAGAGATGGTAGACAGCAGGGTTCTATCAGGGGGAAAGATGTTCCTACCAGAGAGATGGCAGACAGCAGGGTTCTATCAGGGGGAAAGATGTTCCTACTCAGCCAGAGAGATGGCAGACAGCAGGGTTCTATCAGGGGGAAAGATGTTCCTACTCAGCCAGAGAGATGGCAGACAGCAGGGTTCTATCAGGGGGGAAAGATGTTCCTACTCAGCCAGAGAGATGGTAGACAGCAGGGTTCTATCAGGGGGGAAGATGTTCCTACTCAGCCAGAGATAAAGATGTTCCTACTCAGCCAGAGAGATGGTAGACAGCAGGGTTCTATCAGGGGGGAAGATGTTCCTACTCAGCCAGAGATAAAGATGTTCCTACTCAGCCAGAGAGATGGTAGACAGCAGGGTTCTATCAGGGGGGAAGATGTTCCTACTCAGCCAGAGAGATGGTAGACAGCAGGGTTCTATCAGGGGGAAAGATGTTCCTACTCAGCCAGAGAGATGGTAGACAGCAGGGTTCTATCAGGGGGAAAGATGTTCCTACTCAGCCAGAGAGATGGTAGACAGCAGGGTTCTATCAGGGTGAAAGATGTTCCTACTCAGCCAGAGAGATGGTAGACAGCAGGGTTCTATCAGGGGGAAAGATGTTCCTACCAGAGAGATGGTAGACAGCAGGGTTCTATCAGGGTGAAAGATGTTCCTACTCAGCCAGAGAGATGGTAGACGGCAGGGTTCTATCAGGGGGGAAGATGTTTACCCAGAGAGATGGTAGACAGCAGGGTTCTATCAGGGGGAAAGATGTTCCTACTCAGCCAGAGAGATGGTAGACAGCAGGGTTCTATCAGGGGGAAAGATGTTCCTACTCAGCCAGAGAGATGGTAGACAGCAGGGTTCTATCAGGGGGAAAGATGTTCCTACCAGAGAGATGGTAGACAGCAGGGTTCTATCAGGGGGAAAGATGTTCCTACTCACCCAGAGAGATGGTAGACAGCAGGGTTCTATCAGGGGGAGAGATGTTCCTACTCAGCCAGAGAGATGGTAGACAGCAGGGTTCTATCAGGGGGAAAGATGTTCCTACTCAGCCAGAGAGATGGTAGACAGCAGGGTTCTATCAGGGTGAAAGATGTTCCTACTCAGCCAGAGAGATGGTAGACAGCAGGGTTCTATCAGGGGGAGAGATGTTCCTACTCAGCCAGAGAGATGGTAGACAGCAGGGTTCTATCAGGGGGAAAGATGTTCCTACTCAGCCAGAGAGATGGTAGACAGCAGGGTTCTATCAGGGGGAAAGATGTTCCTACTCAGCCAGAGAGAAAGATGTTCCTACTCAGCCAGAGAGATGGTAGACAGCTGTGTGTCTGTTACTATGATGATCTGCTAGTCTACTAGTTTCCTCTGTTCTTGTGTCTGTTACTATGACGATCTGCTAGTCTACTAGTTTGTGTCTGTTACTATGACGATCTGCTAGTCTACTAGTTTGTGTCTGTTACTATGACGATCTGCTAGTCTACTAGTTTGTGTCTGTTACTATGATGATCTGCTAGTCTACTAGTTTCCTTTGTTCTTGTGTCTGCCTCTTGACAGATGTTTTTTTACTCCAGTCTAAATTGTATGTTTTAGTCTGAACGCTGCGAGATGAGGAACTATTGTGCCATACAACTGAATCGGTCATCTAATATAGTATTAAACACTGTGTACAAAACATTAGGAACATCATCACATGTTCAGTCTGGATTCACTAGGTCAGTCTATGTAATGGAAAGAGCAGGTGTTCCTAATGTTTTGAACACTTAGTTTAGTATTTAGGTTTCAGTCTCTAATACAATAGTTGGTCCCCTGTCTCTAATACACTAGTTGGTCTCTAATACACTAGTTGGTCCCCTGTCTCTAATACACTAGTTGGTCTCTAATAAACTAGTTGGTCCCCAGTCTCTAATACACTAGTTGGTCTCTAATACACTAGTTGGTCCCCAGTCTCTAATACACTAGTTGGTCTCTAATACACTAGTTGGTCTCTAATACACTAGTTGGTCCCCGGTCTCTAATACACTAGTTGGTCTCTAATACACTAGTTGGTCCCCTGTCTCTAATACACTAGTTGGTCTCTAATACACTAGTTGGTCCCCTGTCTCTAATACACTAGTTGGTCCCCAGTCTCTAATACACTAGTTGGTCTCTAATACACTAGTTGGTCCCCGGTCTCTAATACACTAGTTGGTCCCCTGTCTCTAATACACTAGTTGGTCCCCAGTCTCTAATACACTAGTTGGTCTCTAATACACTAGTTGGTCTCTAATACACTAGTTGGTCTCTAATACACTAGTTGGTCTCTAATACACTAGTTGGTCCCCTGTCTCTAATACACTAGTTGGTCCCCAGTCTCTAATACACTAGTTGGTCCCCTGTCTCTAATACACTAGTTGGTCTCTAATACACTAGTTGGTCCCCGGTCTCTAACACACTAGTTGGTCCCCTGTCTCTAATACACTAGTTGGTCTCTAATACACTAGTTGGTCCCCTGTCTCTAATACACTAGTTGGTCCCCAGTCTCTAATACACTAGTTGGTCTCTAATACACTAGTTGGTCCCCGGTCTCTAATACACTAGTTGGTCCCCGGTCTCTAATACACTAGTTGGTCCCCAGTTTCTAATACACTAGTTGGTCCCCAATGCACTAGTTGGTCTCTAATACACTAGTTGGTCTCTAATACACTAGTTGGTCTCTAATACACTAGTTGGTCTCTAATACACTAGTTGGTCTCTAATACAGTAGTTGGTCTCTAATACACTAGTTGGTCCCCAGTCTCTAATACACTAGTTGGTCCCCAGTCTCTAATACACTAGTTGGTCTCTAATACACTAGTTGGTCTCTAATACACTAGTTGGTCTCTAATACACTAGTTGGTCCCCAGTCTCTAATACACTAGTTGGTCCCCAGTCTCTAATACACTAGTTGGTCCCCAGTCTCTAATACACTAGTTGGTCCCCTGTCTCTAATACACTAGTTGGTCTCTAATACACTAGTTGGTCCCCAGTCTCTAATACACTAGTTGGTCTCTAATACACTAGTTGGTCCCCGGTCTCTAATACACTAGTTGGTCCCCGGTCTCTAATACACTAGTTGGTCCCCGGTCTCTAATACACTAGTTGGTCTCTAATACACTAGTTGGTCCCCGGTCTCTAATACACTAGTTGGTCTCTAATACACTAGTTGGTCCCCTGTCTCTAATACACTAGTTGGTCCCCAGTCTCTAATACACTAGTTGGTCTCTAATACACTAGTTGGTCCCCGGTCTCTAATACACTAGTTGGTCCCCTGTCTCTAATACACTAGTTGGTCCCCAGTCTCTAATACACTAGTTTGTCCCCTGTCTCTAATACACTAGTTGGTCCCCAGTCTCTAATACACCTGTTGGTCTCTAATACACTAGTTGGTCCCCAGTCTCTAATACACTAGTTGGTCCCCAGTCTCTAATACACTAGTTGGTCTCTAATACACTAGTTGGTCCCCGGTCTCTAATACACTAGTTGGTCCCCAGTCTCTAATACACTAGTTGGTCTCTAATACACTAGTTGGTCTCTAATACACTAGTTGGTCTCTAATACACTAGTTGGTCTCTAATACACTAGTTGGTCTCTAATACACTAGTTGGTCTCTAATACACTAGTTGGTCTCTAATACACTAGTTGGTCCCCAGTCTCTAATACACTAGTTGGTCCCCAGTCTCTAATACACTAGTTGGTCCCCAGTCTCTAATACACTAGTTGGTCCCCAGTCTCTAATACACTAGTTGGTCCCCAGTCTCTAATACACTAGTTGGTCCCCAGTCTCTAATACACTAGTTGGTCCCCTGTCTCTAATACACTAGTTGGTCCCCAGTCTCTATTACACTAGTTGGTCTCTAATACACTAGTTGGTCTCTAATACACTAGTTGGTCTCTAATACACTAGTTGGTCCCCTGTCTCTAATACACTAGTTGGTCCCCAGTCTCTAATACACTAGTTGGTCCCCTGTCTCTAATACACTAGTTGGTCTCTAATACACTAGTTGGTCCCCGGTCTCTAATACACTAGTTGGTCCCCTGTCTCTAATACACTAGTTGGTCCCCTGTCTCTAATACACTAGTTGGTCCCCAGTCTCTAATACACTAGTTGGTCTCTAATACACTAGTTGGTCCCCTGTCTCTAATACACTAGTTGGTCCCCAGTCTCTAATACACTAGTTGGTCTCTATTACACTAGTTGGTCCCCGGTCTCTAATACACTAGTTGGTCCCCGGTCTCTAATACACTAGTTGGTCCCCAGTTTCTAATACACTAGTTGGTCCCCAATACACTAGTTGGTCTCTAATACACTAGTTGGTCTCTAATACACTAGTTGGTCTCTAATACACTAGTTGGTCTCTAATACACTAGTTGGTCTCTAATACACTAGTTGGTCCCCAGTCTCTAATACACTAGTTGGTCCCCAGTCTCTAATACACTAGTTGGTCTCTAATACACTAGTTGGTCTCTAATACACTAGTTGGTCTCTAATACACTAGTTGGTCCCCAGTCTCTAATACACTAGTTGGTCCCCAGTCTCTAATACACTAGTTGGTCCCCAGTCTCTAATACACTAGTTGGTCCCCAGTCTCTAATACACTAGTTGGTCCCCAGTCTCTAATACACTAGTTGGTCCCCTGTCTCTAATACACTAGTTGGTCCCCTGTCTCTAATACACTAGCTGGTCACCAGTCTCTAATACACTAGTTGGTCTCTAATACACTAGTTGGTCTCTAATACCCTAGTTGGTCCCCAGTCTCTAATACACTAGTTGGTCCCCAGTCTCTAATACACTAGTTGGACCCCAGTCTCTAATACACTAGTTGGTCCCCAGTCTCTAATACACTAGTTGGTCCCCAGTCTCTAATACACTAGTTGGTCCCCAGTCTCTAATACACTAGTTGGTCCCCAGTCTCTAATACACTAGTTGGTCCCCAGTCTCTAATACACTAGTTGGTCCCCAGTCTCTAATACACTAGTTGGTCCCCAGTCTCTAATACACTAGTTGGTCCCCAGTCTCTAATACACTAGTTGGTCCCCAGTCTCTAATACACTAGTTGGTCCCCAGTCTCTAATACACTAGTTGGTCCCCAGTCTCTAATACACTAGTTGGTCCCCAGTCTCTAATACACTAGTTGGTCCCCAGTCTCTAATACACTAGTTGGTCCCCAGTCTCTAATACACTAGTTGGTCCCCAGTCTCTAATACACTAGTTGGTCCCCAGTCTCTAATACACTAGTTGGTCCCCAGTCTCTAATACACTAGTTGGTCCCCAGTCTCTAATACACTAGTTGGTCTCTAATACACTAGTTGGTCTCTAATACACTAGTTGGTCTCTAATACCCTAGTTGGTCCCCAGTCTCTAATACACTAGTTGGTCTCTAATACACTAGTTGGTCCCCAGTCTCTAATACACTAGTTGGTCTCTAATACACTAGTTGGTCCCCAGTCTCTAATACACTAGTTGGTCCCCTGTCTCTAATACACTAGTTGGTCCCCGGTCTCTAATACACTAGTTGGTTTCTAATACACTAGTTGGTCCCTGGTCTCTAATACACTAGTTGGTCTCTAATACACTAGTTGGTCCCCTGTCTCTAATACACTAGTTGGTCCCCAGTCTCTAATACACTAGTTGGTCTCTAATACACTAGTTGGTCCCCGGTCTCTAATACACTAGTTGGTCTCTAATACACTAGTTGGTCCCCAGTCTCTAATACACTAGTTGGTCCCCAGTCTCTAATACACTAGTTGGTCCCCAGTCTCTATTACACTAGTTGGTCTCTATTACACTAGTTGGTCTCTAATACACTAGTTGGTCCCCAGTCTCTAATACACTAGTTGGTCCCCTGTCTCTAATACACTAGTTGGTCCCCGGTCTCTAATACACTAGTTGGTCTCTAATACACTAGTTGGTCCCCGGTCTCTAATACACTAGTTGGTCCCCGGTCTCTAATACACTAGTTGGTCCCCTGTCTCTAATACACTAGTTGGTCCCCAGTCTCTAATACACCTGTTGGTCTCTAATACACCTGTTGGTCTCTAATACACTAGTTGGTCCCCAGTCTCTAATACACTAGTTGGTCCCCGGTCTCTAATACACTAGTTGGTCCCCGGTCTCTAATACACTAGTTGGTCCCCAGTGTCTAATACACTAGTTGGTCTCTAATACACTAGTTGGTCTCTAATACCCTAGTTGGTCTCTAATACCCTAGTTGGTCCCCTGTCTCTAATACACTAGTTGGTCCCCAGTCTCTATTACACTAGTTGGTCTCTATTACACTAGTTGGTCTCTAATACACTAGTTGGTCCCCGGTCTCTAATACACTAGTTGGTCCCCTGTCTCTAATACACTAGTTGGTCCCCTGTCTCTAATACACTAGTTGGTCCCCTGTCTCTAATACACTAGTTGGTCCCCTGTCTCTAATACACTAGTTGGTCCCCTGTCTCTAATACACTAGTTGGTCCCCTGTCTCTAATACACTAGTTGGTCCCCAGTCTCTAATACACTAGTTGGTCCCCGGTCTCTAATACACTAGTTGGTCTCTAATACACTAGTTGGTCCCCAGTCTCTAATACACTAGTTGGTCCCCTGTCTCTAATACACTAGTTGGTCCCCGGTCTCTAATACACTAGTTGGTCCCCGGTCTCTAATACACTAGTTGGTCCCCGGTCTCTAATACACTAGTTGGTCCCCAGTGTCTAATACACTAGTTGGTCTCTAATACACTAGTTGGTCTCTAATACACTAGTTGGTCTCTAATACACTAGTTGGTCCCCAGTCTCTAATACACTAGTTGGTCCCCAGTCTCTAATACACTAGTTGGTCCCCAGTCTCTAATACACTAGTTGGTCCCCAGTCTCTATTACACTAGTTGGTCTCTATTACACTAGTTGGTCTCTAATACACTAGTTGGTCCCCGGTCTCTAATACACTAGTTGGTCCCCTGTCTCTAATACACTAGTTGGTCCCCTGTCTCTAATACACTAGTTGGTCTCTAATACACTAGTTGGTCTCTAATACACTAGTTGGTCTCTAATACACTAGTTGGTCTCTAATACACTAGTTGGTCTCTAATACGCTAGTTGGTCTCTAATACGCTAGTTGGTCTCTAATACGCTAGTTGGTCTCTAATACGCTAGTTGGTCTCTAATACGCTAGTTGGTCTCTAATACGCTAGTTGGTCTCTAATACGCTAGTTGGTCTCTAATACGCTAGTTGGTCTAATGCGCTAGTTGGTCTCTAATGCGCTAGTTGGTCTCTAATACGCTAGTTGGTCTCTAATGCGCTAGTTGGTCTCTAATGCGCTAGTTGGTCTCTAATGCGCTAGTTGGTCTCTAATGCGCTAGTTGGTCTCTAATGCACTAGTTGGTCTCTAATACACTAGTTGGTCCCCGGTCTCTAATACACTAGTTGGTCTCTAATACACTAGTTGGTCTCCAATACACTAGTTGGTCCCCGGTCTCTAATACACTAGTTGGTCTCTAATACACTAGTTGGTCTCTAATACACTAGTTGGTCTCTAATACACTAGTTGGTCTCTAATACACTAGTTGGTCTCTAATACACTAGTTGGTCCCCAGTCTCTAATACACTAGTTGGTCCCCTGTCTCTAATACACTAGTTGTTCTCTAATACACTAGTTGGTCTCTAATACACTAGTTGGTCTCTAATACACTAGTTGGTCTCTAATACACTAGTTGGTCTCTAATACACTAGTTGGTCTCTAATACACTAGTTGGTCTCTAATACACTAGTTGGTCTCTAATACACTAGTTGGTCTCTAATACACTAGTTGGTCTCTAATACACTAGTTGGTCTCTAATACACTAGTTGGTCTCTAATACACTAGTTGGTCTCTAATACACTAGTTGGTCTCTAATACACTAGTTGGTCTCTAATACACTAGTTGGTCCCCAGTCTCTAATACACTAGTTGGTCCCCTGTCTCTAATACACTAGTTGGTCCCCTGTCTCTAATACACTAGTTGGTCCCCTGTCTCTAATACACTAGTTGGTCCCCTGTCTCTAATACACTAGTTGGTCTCTAATACACTAGTTGGTCCCCGGTCTCTAATACACTAGTTGGTCCCCGGTCTCTAATACACTAGTTGGTCCCCGGTCTCTAATACACTAGTTGGTCCCCGGTCTCTAATACACTAGTTGGTCTCTAATACACTAGTTGGTCCCCAGTCTCTAATACACTAGTTGGTCCCCTGTCTCTAATACACTAGTTGGTCACCTGTCTCTAATACACTAGTTGGTCACCTGTCTCTAATACACTAGTTGGTCACCTGTCTCTAATACACTAGTTGGTCACCTGTCTCTAATACACCAGTTGGTCACCTGTCTCTAATACACTAGTTGGTCACCAGTCTCTAATACACTAGTTGGTCTCTAATACACTAGTTGGTCCCCAGTCTCTAATACACTAGTTGGTCCCCAGTCTCTAATACACTAGTTGGTCCCCAGTCTCTAATACACTAGTTGGTCCCCAGTCTCTAATACACTAGTTGGTCCCCAGTCTCTAATACACTAGTTGGTCTCTAATACACTAGTTGGTCCCCAGTCTCTAATACACTAGTTGGTCCCCTGTCTCTAATACACTAGTTGGTCCCCTGTCTCTAATACACTAGTTGGTCCCCTGTCTCTAATACACTAGTTGGTCCCCTGTCTCTAATACACTAGTTGGTCCCCTGTCTCTAATACACTAGTTGGTCCCCTGTCTCTAATACACTAGTTGGTCCCCTGTCTCTAATACACTAGTTGGTCCCCTGTCTCTAATACACTAGTTGGTCACCTGTCTCTAATACACTAGTTGGTCACCAGTCTCTAATACACTAGTTGGTCTCTAATACACTAGTTGGTCCCCAGTCTCTAATACACTAGTTGGTCCCCAGTCTCTAATACACTAGTTGGTCCCCAGTCTCTAATACACTAGTTGGTCCCCAGTCTCTAATACACTAGTTGGTCCCCAGTCTCTAATACACTAGTTGGTCCCCAGTCTCTAATACACTAGTTGGTCCCCAGTCTCTAATACACTAGTTGGTCCCCAGTCTCTAATACACTAGTTGGTCCCCGGTCTCTAATACACTAGTTGGTCCCCGGTCTCTAATACACTAGTTGGTCCCCGGTCTCTAATACACTAGTTGGTCCCCGGTCTCTAATACACTAGTTGGTCCCCGGTCTCTAATACACTAGTTGGTCCCCGCTCTCTAATACACTAGTTGGTCCCCGCTCTCTAATACACTAGTTGGTCCCCGGTCTCTAATACACTAGTTGGTCCCCGGTCTCTAATACACTAGTTGGTCCCCGGTCTCTAATACACTAGTTGGTCCCCTGTCTCTAATACACTAGTTGGTCCCCTGTCTCTAATACACTAGTTGGTCCCCAGTCTCTAATACACTAGTTGGTCCCCAGTCTCTAATACAATAGTTGGTCCCCAATCTCTAATACAATAGTTGGTCCCCAATCTCTAATACAATAGTTGGTCTCTAATACACTAGTTGGTCCCCTGTCTCTAATACACTAGTTGGTCCCCTGTCTCTAATACACTAGTTGGTCTCTAATACACTAGTTGTTCTCTAATACACTAGTTGGTCCCCAGTCTCTAATACACTAGTTGGTCTCCAGTCTCTAATACAATAGTTGGTCCCCAATCTCTAATACAATAGTTGGTCTCTAATACACTAGTTGGTCCCCGGTCTCTAATACTCTAGTTGGTCTCTAATACACTAGTTGGTCCCCAGTCTCTAATACACTAGTTGGTCCCCAGTCTCTAATACACTAGTTGGTCCCCAGTCTCTAATACACTAGTTGGTCCCCAGTCTCTAATACACTAGTTGGTCCCCAGTCTCTAATACACTAGTTGGTCCCCAGTCTCTAAATACACTAGTTGGTCTCTAAATACACTAGTTGGTCTCTAAATACACTAGTTGGTCTCTAAATACACTAGTTGGTCTCTAAATACACTAGTTGGTCTCTAATACACTAGTTGGTCTCTAATACACTAGTTGGTCCCCAGTCTCTAATACACTAGTTGGTCTCTAATACACTAGTTGGTCCCCTGTCTCTTCAATGATGTCATCTGTATGTCATGACATCACTACTGGCACTCCCAACACAGCCCTGGTTTTATTGATTAGGGTCTTACATCTCTCTCTCTCTCCTTTCCAGTCCATTTATTGATTAGGGTCTTACATCTCTCTCCTTTCCAGTCTATTTATTGATTAGGGTCTTACATCTCTCACCTTTCCAGTCCATTTATTGATTAGGGTCTTACATCTCTCTCCTTTCCAGTCTATTTATTGATTAGGGTCTTACATCTCTCTCCTTTCCAGTCCATTTATTGATTAGGGTCTTACATCTCTCTCCTTTCCAGTCTATTTATTGATTAGGGTCTTACATCTCTCACCTTTCCAGTCCATTTATTGATTAGGGTCTTACATCTCTCTCTCTCTCCTTTCCAGTCTATTTATTGATTAGGGTCTTACATCTCTCTCCTTTCCAGTCTATTTATTGATTAGGGTCTTACATCTCTCTCCTTTCCAGTCCATTTATTGATTAGGGTCTTACATCTCTCTCTCTCACCTTTCCAGTCCATTTATTGATTAGGGTCTTACATCTCTCTCTCTCTCCTTTCCAGTCTATTTATTGATTAGGGTCTTACATCTCTCTCCTTTCCAGTCCATTTATTGATTAGGGTCTTACATCTCTCTCCTTTCCAGTCCATTTATTGATTAGGGTCTTACATCTCTCTCTCTCTCCTTTCCAGTCTATTTATTGATTAGGGTCTTACATCTCTCTCCTTTCCAGTCCATTTATTGATTAGGGTCTTACATCTCTCTCCTTTCCAGTCTATTTATTGATTAGGGTCTTACATCTCTCTCCTTTCCAGTCCATTTATTGATTAGGGTCTTACATCTCTCTCCTTTCCAGTCTATTTATTGATTAGGGTCTTACATCTCTCACCTTTCCAGTCCATTTATTGATTAGGGTCTTACATCTCTCTCTCTCTCCTTTCCAGTCTATTTATTGATTAGGGTCTTACATCTCTCTCCTTTCCAGTCTATTTATTGATTAGGGTCTTACATCTCTCTCCTTTCCAGTCCATTTATTGATTAGGGTCTTACATCTCTCTCTCTCACCTTTCCAGTCCATTTATTGATTAGGGTCTTACATCTCTCTCCTTTCCAGTCCATTTATTGATTAGGGTATTACATCTCTCTCCTTTCCAGTCCATTTGTTGACTTGTGTGTTGCCGGCTGCCTAATTGGAGAATGGAAACGGAGTGTTCTGGAGTTTGGACAAACATGTTGAAAACTTTTAATCAGATAGAATAGATGTGTGTTGTCTTGGCTCTGGAGGAGTGGAGGGAGGAGGGGGGAGAGAGGAGGGGAGAGAGGAGGGGAGAGAGGAGGGGAGGGTAGAGAGAGAGAGAGGAGGGTAGAGAGAGAGAGAGGAGGGTAGAGAGAGAGAGAGAGAGGAAGGAGGGTAGAGCGAGAGAGGGTAGAGAGGAGGGTAGGGAGGGGGGTAGAGAGGAGGGTAGAGAGGAGGGTAGGGAGGGGGGTAGAGAGGAGGGTAGGGAGGGGGGTAGAGAGGAGGGTAGGGAGGGGGGGAGAGAGAGGGTAGAGAGAGGAGGGTAGGGTAGAGAGAGGAGGGTAGGGGAGAGAGAGGAGGGTAGGGGAGAGAGAGGAGGGTAGAGGAGAGAGCGTGGAGGGTAGAGGAGAGAGAGGAGGGTAGAGGAGGGGGGAGAGATGTTTTCTTGTGGCTCCATCTGAGAGGAATAATGTAAACATGATGTCATGGTGTTCAGAGCTGGTGGGGGATGCAGTTAGAGAGAACTAACTTTCTCTTTGTCGCTCTCTCAATCTATCTCATCTCTCTCCTCTCTCTCTCTCTGCCTCTGTGTTGATTTGTCCCCTCTCTCTCTCTGTCTGCCTCTCTCCACTATTCTGTTCTCATGAGAGGAGTGGGGAAATACCCTGAGAGACAGATAAAGAAATGTTTATTTAATGAGTGATGTAAGAGAGCTGAAATAACGTGTGTGTGTGTGTGTGTGTTGGTCAGCGTGCGCCCATGCATTTGTGTATGTGAGTGAGTGTGAGAGACGTGTGTGTGTGTGAGAAACCTTTGATTCCCCCTCGATCAATCCCATGTGAATCTATTACCCTTTTTACTTCACTTTCTCAGTCCCTTTAGAGGCTCGTAACAAAAAACGCTTTCTTCAAATGACAGCTCATTCCAAGTGGTGATGTCATCCCTGGCTGGTGGTAGGAAGCAGCGTCAGTGTGTGAGGTAGTGGTGGTTGAGCCAGAGTTTCTCACCACACCCTTTACTAATGTTTCCATTACGTTCTCCAGCTCTCTTTCCAGGAAGTGAAGCCCACGCTGCTGCAGATTAGCGGCACATCTGGGCGATTCTCCACGCCAGCGGGAGATTAAAATGTTTTTTTGGTAACTCGGATTGTTCTGGCAGTTTCTCTCAACAGAAACTTTAATTGGGAGTAAAGGATGTTTTAAAATGCTTTTTTTTTTTTTTACATTTGGATCACAAAACATGTTTTAAATCCTGATGAAAGTGGCCCTTTTAGATCCTTCTAGACCTATATATGCCTCCTGTCTGACCCTGTGATCTGTCAACTATACATGATACAGACATGATGAGGTAATGACTCTAAGATGTAAACCATACAGATCACAGGGTCTGACAGGAGGCATATATAGGTCTAGAAGTTCAGTAGAGTTCATTATAATGAACTCTGTGTTATAATGAACTCTGTGTTATAATGAACTCTGTGTTATAATGAACTCTACTGTGTTATAATGAACTCTACTGTGTTATAATGAACCCTACTGTGTTATAATGAACCCTACTGTGTTATAATGAACTCTACTGTGTTATAATGAACCCTACTGTGTTATAATGAACTCTACTGTGTTATAATGAACTCTACTGTGTTATAATGAACCCTACTGTGTTATAATGAACCCTAATGTGTTATAATGAACCCTAATGTGTTATAATGAACCCTAATGTGTTATAATGAACCCTACTGTGTTATAATGAACCCTACTGTGTTATAATGAACCCTACTGTGTTATAATGAACCCTACTGTGTTATAATGAACTCTACTGTGTTATAATGAACCCTACTGTAGTATAATGAACTCTGTGTTATAATGAACACTACTGTGTTATAATGAACCCTACTGTGTTATAATGAACCCTACTGTGTTATAATGAACTCTACTGTGTTATAATGAACCCTACTGTAGTATAATGAACTCTGTGTTATAATGAACCCTACTGTGTTATAATGAACCCTACTGTGTTATAATGAACCCTACTGTGTTATAATGAACTCTGTGTTATAATGAACTCTGTGTTATAATGAACCCTACTGTGTTATAATGAACTCTGTGTTATAATGAACCCTACTGTGTTATAATGAACCCTACTGTGTTATAATGAACCCTACTGTGTTATAATGAACCCTACTGTGTTATAATGAACTCTACTGTGTTATAATGAACTCTACTGTGTTGTAATGAACCCTAATGTGTTATAATGAACCCTACTGTGTTATAATGAACCCTACTGTGTTATAATGAACCCTACTGTGTTATAATGAACCCTACTGTAGTATAATGAACTCTGTGTTATAATGAACACTACTGTGTTATGATGAAACCTACTGTGATATAATGAACCCTACTGTGTTATAATGAACCCTACTGTGTTATAATGAACTCTGTGTTATAATGAACTCTGTGTTATAATGAACTCTACTGTGTTATAATGAACCCTACTGTGTTATAATGAACTCTACTGTGTTATAATGAACCCTACTGTGTTATAATGAACCCTACTGTGTTATAATGAACTCTGTGTTATAATAAACTCTGTGTTATAATGAACCCTACTGTGTTATAATGAACCCTACTGTGTTATAATGAACCCTACTGTGTTATAATGAACTCTACTGTGTTATAATGAACTCTGTGTTATAATGAACTCTGTTATAATGAACCCTACTGTGTTATAATGAACCCTACTGTGTTATAATGAACTCTACTGTGTTATAATGAACCCTACTGTGTTATAATGAACCCTACTGTGTTATAATGAACCCTACTGTGTTATAATGAACTCTACTGTGTTATAATGAACTCTACTGTGTTATAATGAACCCTACTGTGTTATAATGAACCCTACTGTGTTATAATGAACCCTACTGTGTTATAATGAACCCTACTGTGTTATAATGAACCCTACTGTGTTATAATGAACCCTACTGTGTTATAATGAACTCTGTGTTATAATGAACTCTACTGTGTTATAATGAACCCTACTGTGTTATAATGAACCCTGCTGTGTTATAATGAACCCTGCTGTGTTATAATGAACTCTACTGTGTTATAATGAACCCTACTGTGTTATAATGAACCCTACTGTGTTATAATGAACCCTACTGTGTTATAATGAACACTACTGTGTTATAATGAACCCTACTGTGTTATAATGAACCCTACTGTGTTATAATGAACCCTACTGTGTTATAATGAACACTACTGTGTTATAATGAACTCTGTGTTATAATGAACCCTACTGTGTTATAATGAACCCTACTGTGTTATAATGAACCCTACTGTGTTATAATGAACCCTACTGTGTTATAATGAACCCTACTGTGTTATAATGAACCCTACTGTGTTATAATGAACTCTACTGTGTTATAATGAACCCTACTGTGTTATAATGAACTCTGTGTTATAATAAACTCTGTGTTATAATGAACCCTACTGTGTTATAATGAACCCTACTGTGTTATAATGAACTCTACTGTGTTATAATGAACCCTACTGTGTTATAATGAACCCTACTGTGTTATAATGAACCCTACTGTGTTATAATGAACCCTACTGTGTTATAATGAACTCTACTGTGTTATAATGAACCCTACTGTGTTATAATGAACTCTGTGTTATAATGAACTCTGTGTTATAATGAACTCTACTGTGTTATAATGAACCCTACTGTGTTATAATGAACTCTACTGTGTTATAATGAACTCTGTGTTATAATGAACTCTGTTATAATGAACCCTACTGTGTTATAATGAACCCTACTGTGTTATAATGAACTCTACTGTGTTATAATGAACCCTACTGTGTTATAATGAACCCTACTGTGTTATAATGAACCCTACTGTGTTATAATGAACTCTACTGTGTTATAATGAACTCTACTGTGTTATAATGAACCCTACTGTGTTATAATGAACCCTACTGTGTTATAATGAACCCTACTGTGTTATAATGAACCCTACTGTGTTATAATGAACCCTACTGTGTTATAATGAACTCTGTGTTATAATGAACTCTACTGTGTTATAATGAACTCTACTGTGTTATAATGAACCCTACTGTGTTATAATGAACTCTGTGTTATAATAAACTCTGTGTTATAATGAACCCTACTGTGTTATAATGAACCCTACTGTGTTATAATGAACTCTACTGTGTTATAATGAACTCTGTGTTATAATGAACTCTGTTATAATGAACCCTACTGTGTTATAATGAACTCTACTGTGTTATAATGAACCCTACTGTGTTATAATGAACCCTACTGTGTTATAATCAACCCTACTGTGTTATAATGAACTCTACTGTGTTATAATGAACTCTACTGTGTTATAATGAACCCTACTGTGTTATAATGAACCCTACTGTGTTATAATGAACCCTACTGTGTTATAATGAACCCTACTGTGTTATAATGAACTCTGTGTTATAATGAACTCTGTGTTATAATGAACCCTGCTGTGTTATAATGAACCCTGCTGTGTTATAATGAACTCTGTGTTATAATGAACCCTACTGTGTTATAATGAACCCTACTGTGTTATAATGAACCCTACTGTGTTATAATGAACTCTGTGTTATAATGAACACTACTGTGTTATAATGAACCCTACTGTGTTATAATGAACCCTACTGTGTTATAATGAACTCTGTGTTATAATGAACACTACTGTGTTATAATGAACCCTACTGTGTTATAATGAACTCTGTGTTATAATGAACCCTACTGTGTTATAATGAACCCTACTGTGTTATAATGAACCCTACTGTGTTATAATGAACCCTACTGTGTTATAATGAACCCTACTGTGTTATAATGAACCCTACTGTGTTATAATGAACTCTGTGTTATAATGAACCCTTCTGTGTTATAATGAACCCTACTGTGTTATAATGAACCCTACTGTGTTATAATGAATTCTACTGTGTTATAATGAACACTACTGTGTTATAATGAACCCTACTGTGTTATAATGAACCCTACTGTGTTATAATGAACCCTACTGTGTTATAATGAACTCTGTGTTATAATGAACCCTACTGTGTTATAATGAACTCTACTGTGTTATAATGAACCCTACTGTGTTATAATGAACCCTACTGTGTTATAATGAACCCTACTGTGTTATAATGAACCCTACTGTGTTATAATGAACCCTACTGTGTTATAATGAACTCTACTGTGTTATAATGAACTCTACTGTGTTATAATGAACCCTACTGTGTTATAATGAACCCTACTGTGTTATAATGAACCCTACTGTGTTATAATGAACTCTGTGTTATAATGAACTCTGTGTTATAATGAACTCTGTGTTATAATGAACTCTACTGTGTTATAATGAACCCTGCTGTGTTATAATGAACCCTGCTGTGTTATAATGAACTCTGTGTTATAATGAACCCTACTGTGTTATAATGAACCCTACTGTGTTATAATGAACCCTACTGTGTTATAATGAACCCTACTGTGTTATAATGAACTCTGTGTTATAATGAACCCTACTGTGTTATAATGAACCCTACTGTGTTATAATGAACCCTACTGTGTTATAATGAACCCTACTGTGTTATAATGAACCCTACTGTGTTATAATGAACTCTGTGTTATAATGAACCCTACTGTGTTATAATGAACCCTACTGTGTTATAATGAACCCTACTGTGTTATAATGAACCCTACTGTGTTATAATGAACCCTACTGTGTTATAATGAACCCTACTGTGTTATAATGAACCCTACTGTGTTATAATGAACTCTGTGTTATAATGAACCCTACTGTGTTATAATGAACCCTACTGTGTTATAATGAACCCTACTGTGTTATAATGAACCCTACTGTGTTATAATGAACCCTACTGTGTTATAATGAACTCTGTGTTATAATGAACCCTTCTGTGTTATAATGAACCCTACTGTGTTATAATGAACCCTACTGTGTTATAATGAACCCTACTGTGTCATAATGAATTCTACTGTGTTATAATGAACACTACTGTGTTATAATGAACCCTACTGTGTTATAATGAACCCTACTGTGTTATAATGAACCCTACTGTGTTATAATGAACTCTGTGTTATAATGAACCCTACTGTGTTATAATGAACCCTACTGTGTTATAATGAACCCTACTGTGTTATAATGAACCCTACTGTGTTATAATGAACCCTACTGTGTTATAATGAACCCTACTGTGTTATAATGAACCCTACTGTGTTATAATGAACCCTACTGTGTTATAATGAACTCTACTGTGTTATAATGAACCCTACTGTAGTATAATGAACTCTGTGTTATAATGAACACTACTGTGTTATAATGAACCCTACTGTGTTATAATGAACTCTGTGTTATAATGAACACTACTGTGTTATAATGAACACTACTGTGTTATAATGAACCCTACTGTGTTATAATGAACCCTACTGTGTTATAATGAACCCTACTGTGTTATAATGAACCCTACTGTGTTATAATGAACTCTGTGTTATAATGAACTCTGTGTTATAATGAACTCTGTGTTATAATGAACTCTGTGTTATAATGAACCCTACTGTGTTATAATGAACCCTACTGTGTTATAATGAACTCTACTGTGTTATAATGAACCCTACTGTGTTATAATGAACTCTACTGTGTTATAATGAACTCTACTGTGTTATAATGAACCCTACTGTGTTATAATGAACTCTGTGTTATAATAAACTCTGTGTTATAATGAACCCTACTGTGTTATAATGAACCCTACTGTGTTATAATGAACTCTACTGTGTTATAATGAACTCTACTGTGTTATAATGAACCCTACTGTGTTATAATGAACCCTACTGTGTTATAATGAACCCTACTGTGTTATAATGAACTCTACTGTGTTATAATGAACCCTACTGTGTTATAATGAACCCTAATGTGTTATAATGAACCCTACTCTGTTATAATGAACCCTACTGTGTTATAATGAACCCTACTGTGTTATAATGAACCCTACTGTGTTATAATGAACCCTACTGTGTTATAATGAACTCTACTGTGTTATAATGAACCCTACTGTAGTATAATGAACTCTGTGTTATAATGAACACTACTGTGTTATGATGAAACCTACTGTGTTATAATGAACCCTACTGTGTTATAATGAACCCTACTGTGTTATAATGAACTCTACTGTGTTATAATGAACCCTACTGTGTTATAATGAACCCTACTGTGTTATAATCAACCCTACTGTGTTATAATGAACTCTACTGTGTTATAATGAACTCTACTGTGTTATAATGAACCCTACTGTGTTATAATGAACCCTACTGTGTTATAATGAACCCTACTGTGTTATAATGAACCCTACTGTGTTATAATGAACTCTGTGTTATAATGAACTCTGTGTTATAATGAACCCTGCTGTGTTATAATGAACCCTGCTGTGTTATAATGAACTCTGTTATAATGAACCCTACTGTGTTATAATGAACCCTACTGTGTTATAATGAACTCTACTGTGTTATAATGAACCCTACTGTGTTATAATGAACCCTACTGTGTTATAATCAACCCTACTGTGTTATAATGAACTCTACTGTGTTATAATGAACTCTACTGTGTTATAATGAACCCTACTGTGTTATAATGAACCCTACTGTGTTATAATGAACCCTACTGTGTTATAATGAACCCTACTGTGTTATAATGAACTCTGTGTTATAATGAACTCTGTGTTATAATGAACCCTGCTGTGTTATAATGAACCCTGCTGTGTTATAATGAACCCTGCTGTGTTATAATGAACCCTACTGTGTTATAATGAACCCTACTGTGTTATAATGAACCCTACTGTGTTATAATGAACCCTACTGTGTTATAATGAACTCTGTGTTATAATGAACACTACTGTGTTATAATGAACCCTACTGTGTTATAATGAACCCTACTGTGTTATAATGAACTCTGTGTTATAATGAACACTACTGTGTTATAATGAACCCTACTGTGTTATAATGAACTCTGTGTTATAATGAACCCTACTGTGTTATAATGAACCCTACTGTGTTATAATGAACCCTACTGTGTTATAATGAACCCTACTGTGTTATAATGAACCCTACTGTGTTATAATGAACCCTACTGTGTTATAATGAACTCTGTGTTATAATGAACCCTACTGTGTTATAATGAACCCTACTGTGTTATAATGAACCCTACTGTGTTATAATGAACCCTACTGTGTTATAATGAACCCTACTGTGTTATAATGAACCCTTCTGTGTTATAATGAACCCTACTGTGTTATAATGAACCCTACTGTGTTATAATGAATTCTACTGTGTTATAATGAACACTACTGTGTTATAATGAACCCTACTGTGTTATAATGAACCCTACTGTGTTATAATGAACCCTACTGTGTTATAATGAACTCTGTGTTATAATGAACCCTACTGTGTTATAATGAACTCTACTGTGTTATAATGAACCCTACTGTGTTATAATGAACCCTACTGTGTTATAATGAACCCTACTGTGTTATAATGAACCCTACTGTGTTATAATGAACCCTACTGTGTTATAATGAACTCTACTGTGTTATAATGAACTCTACTGTGTTATAATGAACCCTACTGTGTTATAATGAACCCTACTGTGTTATAATGAACCCTACTGTGTTATAATGAACTCTGTGTTATAATGAACTCTGTGTTATAATGAACTCTGTGTTATAATGAACTCTACTGTGTTATAATGAACCCTGCTGTGTTATAATGAACCCTGCTGTGTTATAATGAACTCTGTGTTATAATGAACCCTACTGTGTTATAATGAACCCTACTGTGTTATAATGAACCCTACTGTGTTATAATGAACTCTGTGTTATAATGAACCCTACTGTGTTATAATGAACCCTACTGTGTTATAATGAACCCTACTGTGTTATAATGAACCCTACTGTGTTATAATGAACCCTACTGTGTTATAATGAACTCTGTGTTATAATGAACCCTACTGTGTTATAATGAACCCTACTGTGTTATAATGAACCCTACTGTGTTATAATGAACCCTACTGTGTTATAATGAACCCTACTGTGTTATAATGAACCCTACTGTGTTATAATGAACCCTACTGTGTTATAATGAACTCTGTGTTATAATGAACCCTACTGTGTTATAATGAACCCTACTGTGTTATAATGAACCCTACTGTGTTATAATGAACCCTACTGTGTTATAATGAACCCTACTGTGTTATAATGAACCCTACTGTGTTATAATGAACTCTGTGTTATAATGAACCCTACTGTGTTATAATGAACCCTACTGTGTCATAATGAATTCTACTGTGTTATAATGAACACTACTGTGTTATAATGAACCCTACTGTGTTATAATGAACCCTACTGTGTTATAATGAACCCTACTGTGTTATAATGAACTCTGTGTTATAATGAACCCTACTGTGTTATAATGAACCCTACTGTGTTATAATGAACCCTACTGTGTTATAATGAACCCTACTGTGTTATAATGAACCCTACTGTGTTATAATGAACCCTACTGTGTTATAATGAACCCTACTGTGTTATAATGAACCCTACTGTGTTATAATGAACCCTACTGTGTTATAATGAACTCTACTGTGTTATAATGAACCCTACTGTAGTATAATGAACTCTGTGTTATAATGAACACTACTGTGTTATAATGAACCCTACTGTGTTATAATGAACCCTACTGTGTTATAATGAACTCTGTGTTATAATGAACACTACTGTGTTATAATGAACCCTACTGTGTTATAATGAACCCTACTGTGTTATAATGAACCCTACTGTGTTATAATGAACCCTACTGTGTTATAATGAACTCTGTGTTATAATGAACTCTGTGTTATAATGAACTCTGTGTTATAATGAACTCTGTGTTATAATGAACCCTACTGTGTTATAATGAACCCTACTGTGTTATAATGAACTCTACTGTGTTATAATGAACCCTACTGTGTTATAATGAACTCTACTGTGTTATAATGAACTCTACTGTGTTATAATGAACCCTACTGTGTTATAATGAACTCTGTGTTATAATAAACTCTGTGTTATAATGAACCCTACTGTGTTATAATGAACCCTACTGTGTTATAATGAACTCTACTGTGTTATAATGAACTCTACTGTGTTATAATGAACCCTACTGTGTTATAATGAACCCTACTGTGTTATAATGAACCCTACTGTGTTATAATGAACTCTACTGTGTTATAATGAACCCTACTGTGTTATAATGAACCCTAATGTGTTATAATGAACCCTACTCTGTTATAATGAACCCTACTGTGTTATAATGAACCCTACTGTGTTATAATGAACCCTACTGTGTTATAATGAACCCTACTGTGTTATAATGAACTCTACTGTGTTATAATGAACCCTACTGTAGTATAATGAACTCTGTGTTATAATGAACACTACTGTGTTATGATGAAACCTACTGTGTTATAATGAACCCTACTGTGTTATAATGAACCCTACTGTGTTATAATGAACTCTGTGTTATAATGAACTCTGTGTTATAATGAACTCTACTGTGTTATAATGAACCTTACTGTGTTATAATGAACTCTACTGTGTTATAATGAACTCTACTGTGTTATAATGAACCCTACTGTGTTATAATGAACTCTGTGTTATAATGAACCCTACTGTGTTATAATGAACCCTACTGTGTTATAATGAACCCTACTGTGTTATAATGAACCCTACTGTGTTATAATGAACTCTACTGTGTTATAATGAACTCTGTGTTATAATGAACTCTGTGTTATAATGAACTCTGTTATAATGAACCCTACTGTGTTATAATGAACTCTACTGTGTTATAATGAACCCTACTGTGTTATAATGAACCCTACTGTGTTATAATGAACCCTACTGTGTTATAATGAACCCTACTGTGTTATAATGAACCCTACTGTGTTATAATGAACTCTACTGTGTTATAATGAACTCTACTGTGTTATAATGAACCCTACTGTGTTATAATGAACCCTACTGTGTTATAATGAACCCTACTGTGTTATAATGAACCCTACTGTGTTATAATGAACCCTACTGTGTTATAATGAACCCTACTGTGTTATAATGAACTCTGTGTTATAATGAACTCTGTGTTATAATGAACTCTACTGTGTTATAATGAACCCTACTGTGTTATAATGAACCCTACTGTGTTATAATGAACCCTACTGTGTTATAATGAACTCTGTTATAATGAACCCTACTGTGTTATAATGAACCCTACTGTGTTATAATGAACCCTACTGTGTTATAATGAACCCTACTGTGTTATAATGAACTCTGTGTTATAATGAACACTACTGTGTTATAATGAACCCTACTGTGTTATAATGAACCCTACTGTGTTATAATGAACTCTGTGTTATAATGAACCCTACTGTGTTATAATGAACCCTACTGTGTTATAATGAACTCTGTGTTATAATGAACCCTACTGTGTTATAATGAACCCTACTGTGTTATAATGAACCCTACTGTGTTATAATGAACTCTGTGTTATAATGAACCCTTCTGTGTTATAATGAACCCTACTGTGTTATAATGAACCCTACTGTGTTATAATGAATTCTACTGTGTTATAATGAATTCTACTGTGTTATAATGAACACTACTGTGTTATAATGAACACTACTGTGTTATAATGAACCCTACTGTGTTATAATGAACCCTACTGTGTTATAATGAACTCTGTGTTAAAATGAACCCTACTGTGTTATAATGAACCCTACTGTGTTATAATGAACCCTACTGTGTTATAATGAACCCTACTGTGTTATAATGAACCCTACTGTGTTATAATGAACTCTGTGTTATAATGAACCCTACTGTGTTATAATGAACCCTACTGTGTTATAATGAACCCTACTGTGTTATAATGAACCCTACTGTGTTATAATGAACCCTACTGTGTTATAATGAACTATACTGTGTTATAATGAACTAAACTGTGTTATAATGAACCCTACTGTGTTATAATGAACCCTACTGTGTTATAATGAACTCTGTGTTATAATGAACTCTGTGTTATAATGAACCCTACTGTGTTATAATGAACCCTACTGTGTTATAATGAACTCTGTGTTATAATGAACTCTGTGTTATAATGAACTCTGTGTTATAATGAACTCTGTGTTATAATGAACCCTACTGTGTTATAATGAACCCTACTGTGTTATAATGAACCCTACTGTGTTATAATGAACTCTGTGTTATAATGAACCCTACTGTGTTATAATGAACCCTACTGTGTTATAATGAACCCTACTGTGTTATAATGAACCCTACTGTGTTATAATGAACCCTACTGTGTTATAATGAACCCTACTGTGTTATAATGAACTCTGTGTTATAATGAACTCTACTGTGTTATAATGAACTCTACTGTGTTATAATGAACCCTACTGTGTTATAATGAACTCTGTTATAATGAACTCTGTGTTATAATGAACCCTATTGTGTTATAATGAACTCTACTGTGTTATAATGAACCCTACTGTGTTATAATGAACCCTACTGTGTTATAATGAACCCTACTGTGTTATAATGAACCCTACTGTGTTATAATGAACTCTGTGTTATAATGAACTCTACTGTGTTATAATGAACTCTACTGTGTTATAATGAACCCTACTGTGTTATAATGAACTCTGTGTTATAATAAACTCTGTGTTATAATGAACCCTACTGTGTTATAATGAACCCTACTGTGTTATAATGAACTCTACTGTGTTATAATGAACTCTGTGTTATAATGAACTCTGTTATAATGAACCCTACTGTGTTATAATGAACCCTACTGTGTTATAATGAACTCTACTGTGTTATAATGAACCCTACTGTGTTATAATGAACCCTACTGTGTTATAATGAACCCTACTGTGTTATAATGAACTCTACTGTGTTATAATGAACTCTACTGTGTTATAATGAACTCTACTGTGTTATAATGAACCCTACTGTGTTATAATGAACCCTACTGTGTTATAATGAACCCTACTGTGTTATAATGAACCCTACTGTGTTATAATGAACTCTGTGTTATAATGAACTCTGTGTTATAATGAACTCTACTGTGTTATAATGAACCCTGCTGTGTTATAATGAACCCTGCTGTGTTATAATGAACCCTACTGTGTTATAATGAACCCTGCTGTGTTATAATGAACCCTACTGTGTTATAATGAACCCTACTGTGTTATAATGAACTCTGTTATAATGAACACTACTGTGTTATAATGAACCCTACTGTGTTATAATGAACCCTACTGTGTTATAATGAACTCTGTGTTATAATGAACACTACTGTGTTATAATGAACCCTACTGTGTTATAATGAACTCTGTGTTATAATGAACCCTACTGTGTTATAATGAACCCTACTGTGTTATAATGAACCCTACTGTGTTATAATGAACCCTACTGTGTTATAATGAACCCTACTGTGTTATAATGAACCCTACTGTGTTATAATGAACCCTACTGTGTTATAATGAACTCTGTGTTATAATAAACTCTGTGTTATAATGAACCCTACTGTGTTATAATGAACCCTACTGTATTATAATGAACCCTACTGTGTTATAATGAACCCTACTGTGTTATAATGAACTCTGTGTTATAATGAACCCTTCTGTGTTATAATGAACCCTACTGTGTTATAATGAACCCTACTGTGTTATAATGAATTCTACTGTGTTATAATGAACACTACTGTGTTATAATGAATCCTACTGTGTTATAATGAACCCTACTGTGTTATAATGAACCCTACTGTGTTATAATGAACTCTGTGTTATAATGAACCCTACTGTGTTATAATGAACTCTACTGTGTTATAATGAACCCTACTGTGTTATAATGAACCCTACTGTGTTATAATGAACCCTACTGTGTTATAATGAACCCTACTGTGTTATAATGAACTCTACTGTGTTATAATGAACTCTACTGTGTTATAATGAACCCTACTGTGTTATAATGAACCCTACTGTGTTATAATGAACCCTACTGTGTTATAATGAACCCTACTGTGTTATAATGAACTCTGTGTTATAATGAACTCTGTGTTATAATGAACTCTACTGTGTTATAATGAACCCTACTGTGTTATAATGAACCCTGCTGTGTTATAATGAACCCTGCTGTGTTATAATGAACTCTGTGTTATAATGAACTCTGTGTTATAATGAACCCTACTGTGTTATAATGAACCCTACTGTGTTATAATGAACCCTACTGTGTTATAATGAACTCTGTGTTATAATGAACACTGTGTTATAATGAACACTACTGTGTTATAATGAACACTACTGTGTTATAATGAACCCTACTGTGTTATAATGAACTCTGTGTTATAATGAACACTACTGTGTTATAATGAACCCTACTGTGTTATAATGAACTCTGTGTTATAATGAACTCTGTGTTATAATGAACCCTACTGTGTTATAATGAACCCTACTGTGTTATAATGAACCCTACTGTGTTATAATGAACCCTACTGTGTTATAATGAACCCTACTGTGTTATAATGAACCCTACTGTGTTATAATGAACCCTACTGTGTTATAATGAACCCTACTGTGTTATAATGAACTCTGTGTTATAATGAACTCTGTGTTATAATGAACCCTACTGTGTTATAATGAACCCTACTGTGTTATAATGAACCCTACTGTGTTATAATGAACCCTACTGTGTTATAATGAACTCTGTGTTATAATGAACCCTTCTGTGTTATAATGAACCCTACTGTGTTATAATGAACCCTACTGTGTTATAATGAACCCTACTGTGTCATAATGAATTCTACTGTGTTATAATGAACACTACTGTGTTATAATGAACCCTACTGTGTTATAATGAACCCTACTGTGTTATAATGAACCCTACTGTGTTATAATGAACCCTGTGTTATAATGAACCCTACTGTGTTATAATGAACCCTACTGTGTTATAATGAACCCTACTGTGTTATAATGAACCCTACTGTGTTATAATGAACCCTACTGTGTTATAATGAACCCTACTGTGTTATAATGAACCCTACTGTGTTATAATGAACCCTACTGTGTTATAATGAACCCTACTGTGTTATAATGAACTCTACTGTGTTATAATGAACCCTACTGTAGTATAATGAACTCTGTGTTATAATGAACCCTACTGTGTTATAATGAACCCTACTGTGTTATAATGAACCCTACTGTGTTATAATGAACTCTGTGTTATAATGAACACTACTGTGTTATAATGAACCCTACTGTGTTATAATGAACCCTACTGTGTTATAATGAACCCTACTGTGTTATAATGAACTCTGTGTTATAATGAACTCTGTGTTATAATGAACTCTGTGTTATAATGAACTCTGTGTTATAATGAACCCTACTGTGTTATAATGAACCCTACTGTGTTATAATGAACTCTACTGTGTTATAATGAACCCTACTGTGTTATAATGAACTCTACTGTGTTATAATGAACTCTACTGTGTTATAATGAACCCTACTGTGTTATAATGAACTCTGTGTTATAATAAACTCTGTGTTATAATGAACCCTACTGTGTTATAATGAACCCTACTGTGTTATAATGAACTCTACTGTGTTATAATGAACTCTACTGTGTTATAATGAACCCTACTGTGTTATAATGAACCCTACTGTGTTATAATGAACCCTACTGTGTTATAATGAACTCTACTGTGTTATAATGAACCCTACTGTGTTATAATGAACCCTAATGTGTTATAATGAACCCTACTCTGTTATAATGAACCCTACTGTGTTATAATGAACCCTACTGTGTTATAATGAACCCTACTGTGTTATAATGAACCCTACTGTGTTATAATGAACTCTACTGTGTTATAATGAACCCTACTGTAGTATAATGAACTCTGTGTTATAATGAACACTACTGTGTTATGATGAAACCTACTGTGTTATAATGAACCCTACTGTGTTATAATGAACCCTACTGTGTTATAATGAACTCTGTGTTATAATGAACTCTGTGTTATAATGAACTCTACTGTGTTATAATGAACCCTACTGTGTTATAATGAACTCTACTGTGTTATAATGAACTCTACTGTGTTATAATGAACCCTACTGTGTTATAATGAACTCTGTGTTATAATGAACCCTACTGTGTTATAATGAACCCTACTGTGTTATAATGAACCCTACTGTGTTATAATGAACCCTACTGTGTTATAATGAACTCTACTGTGTTATAATGAACTCTGTGTTATAATGAACTCTGTTATAATGAACCCTACTGTGTTATAATGAACCCTACTGTGTTATAATGAACTCTACTGTGTTATAATGAACCCTACTGTGTTATAATGAACCCTACTGTGTTATAATGAACCCTACTGTGTTATAATGAACCCTACTGTGTTATAATGAACCCTACTGTGTTATAATGAACTCTACTGTGTTATAATGAACTCTACTGTGTTATAATGAACCCTACTGTGTTATAATGAACCCTACTGTGTTATAATGAACCCTACTGTGTTATAATGAACCCTACTGTGTTATAATGAACCCTACTGTGTTATAATGAACCCTACTGTGTTATAATGAACTCTGTGTTATAATGAACTCTGTGTTATAATGAACTCTACTGTGTTATAATGAACCCTACTGTGTTATAATGAACCCTACTGTGTTATAATGAACTCTGTGTTATAATGAACCCTACTGTGTTATAATGAACCCTACTGTGTTATAATGAACTCTGTGTTATAATGAACCCTACTGTGTTATAATGAACCCTACTGTGTTATAATGAACCCTACTGTGTTATAATGAACTCTGTGTTATAATGAACTCTGTGTTATAATGAACTCTACTGTGTTATAATGAACCCTACTGTGTTATAATGAACTCTACTGTGTTATAATGAACTCTACTGTGTTATAATGAACCCTACTGTGTTATAATGAACTCTGTGTTATAATGAACCCTACTGTGTTATAATGAACCCTACTGTGTTATAATGAACCCTACTGTGTTATAATGAACCCTACTGTGTTATAATGAACTCTACTGTGTTATAATGAACTCTGTGTTATAATGAACTCTGTTATAATGAACCCTACTGTGTTATAATGAACCCTACTGTGTTATAATGAACTCTACTGTGTTATAATGAACCCTACTGTGTTATAATGAACCCTACTGTGTTATAATGAACCCTACTGTGTTATAATGAACCCTACTGTGTTATAATGAACCCTACTGTGTTATAATGAACTCTACTGTGTTATAATGAACTCTACTGTGTTATAATGAACCCTACTGTGTTATAATGAACCCTACTGTGTTATAATGAACCCTACTGTGTTATAATGAACCCTACTGTGTTATAATGAACCCTACTGTGTTATAATGAACCCTACTGTGTTATAATGAACCCTACTGTGTTATAATGAACTCTGTGTTATAATGAACTCTGTGTTATAATGAACTCTACTGTGTTATAATGAACCCTACTGTGTTATAATGAACCCTACTGTGTTATAATGAACCCTACTGTGTTATAATGAACTCTGTTATAATGAACCCTACTGTGTTATAATGAACCCTACTGTGTTATAATGAACCCTACTGTGTTATAATGAACCCTACTGTGTTATAATGAACTCTGTGTTATAATGAACACTACTGTGTTATAATGAACCCTACTGTGTTATAATGAACCCTACTGTGTTATAATGAACTCTGTGTTATAATGAACCCTACTGTGTTATAATGAACCCTACTGTGTTATAATGAACTCTGTGTTATAATGAACCCTACTGTGTTATAATGAACCCTACTGTGTTATAATGAACCCTACTGTGTTATAATGAACTCTGTGTTATAATGAACCCTTCTGTGTTATAATGAACCCTACTGTGTTATAATGAACCCTACTGTGTTATAATGAATTCTACTGTGTTATAATGAACACTACTGTGTTATAATGAACACTACTGTGTTATAATGAACCCTACTGTGTTATAATGAACCCTACTGTGTTATAATGAACCCTACTGTGTTATAATGAACTCTGTGTTATAATGAACCCTACTGTGTTATAATGAACCCTACTGTGTTATAATGAACCCTACTGTGTTATAATGAACCCTACTGTGTTATAATGAACCCTACTGTGTTATAATGAACCCTACTGTGTTATAATGAACCCTACTGTGTTATAATGAACTCTGTGTTATAATGAACCCTACTGTGTTATAATGAACCCTACTGTGTTATAATGAACCCTACTGTGTTATAATGAACCCTACTGTGTTATAATGAACTATACTGTGTTATAATGAACTAAACTGTGTTATAATGAACCCTACTGTGTTATAATGAACCCTACTGTGTTATAATGAACTCTGTGTTATAATGAACTCTGTGTTATAATGAACCCTACTGTGTTATAATGAACTCTGTGTTATAATGAACTCTGTGTTATAATGAACTCTGTGTTATAATGAACTCTGTGTTATAATGAACTCTGTGTTATAATGAACCCTACTGTGTTATAATGAACCCTACTGTGTTATAATGAACCCTACTGTGTTATAATGAACTCTGTGTTATAATGAACCCTACTGTGTTATAATGAACCCTACTGTGTTATAATGAACCCTACTGTGTTATAATGAACCCTACTGTGTTATAATGAACCCTACTGTGTTATAATGAACCCTACTGTGTTATAATGAACTCTGTGTTATAATGAACTCTACTGTGTTATAATGAACTCTACTGTGTTATAATGAACCCTACTGTGTTATAATGAACTCTGTTATAATGAACTCTGTGTTATAATGAACCCTATTGTGTTATAATGAACTCTACTGTGTTATAATGAACTCTGTGTTATAATGAACTCTGTGTTATAATGAACTCTACTGTGTTATAATGAACCCTACTGTGTTATAATGAACCCTACTGTGTTATAATGAACCCTACTGTGTTATAATGAACCCTACTGTGTTATAATGAACCCTACTGTGTTATAATGAACTCTACTGTGTTATAATGAACTGTGTTATAATGAACCCTACTGTGTTATAATGAACCCTACTGTGTTATAATGAACCCTACTGTGTTATAATGAACCCTACTGTGTTATAATGAACCCTACTGTGTTATAATGAACCCTACGGTGTTATAATGAACCCTACGGTGTTATAATGAACCCTACTGTGGTATAATGAACTCTACTCTACTGCCCTCTACTGTACTTTCATGTCCAAACTGATACACAGATGTCTATGATTGGTTCAGATTTGGTCCAGACCAACCAGATTTGGTTTTGTGTATCTGATTAGGATACATCATCATGAAGAGAAGGACATTCATACCCATCATTATGTGTTTGTGTACCACAGATCAGGGAGCCATGATGAAATTCCGTTACCGTAATTCCGTTACCGGGTGTAAATCCACTTCACTTACTGAAGGTCAATAACCTAACAGTGGTGGAAAAAGTACTAATTTGTCATACTTGAGTAAAAGTAAAGATATCCTTTTTAATAGAAAATAACTAAAGTGAAAGTCACCCAGTAAAATACTACTTAAAGTCTAAAATAATTTAGTTTTAAATGTATCAAAGGTAAATGGAACTGCTAAAATGTACTTAATATCAAAGGTAAATGGAACTGCTAAAATGTACTTAATATCAAAGGTAAATGTATAAATCACTTCAAATTCCGTATATTAAGCAAACCAGACGGCACAATTTAATTTCAATTTAAGTTTAGTTTTTTATTGACTGGTAGCCAGTGGCACACCAACACACCACTAACCAAAATTCGATGTTTTCAAACTGAAGGGCTCGCGTCATAGCCGACACGCCATTCTTTCTGGGCTCGCGTCATAGCCGACACGCCGTTCTTTCTGGCCTCGTGTCATAGCCGACACGCCGTTCTTTCTGGCCTCGTGTCATAGCCGACACGCCGTTCTTTCTGGGCTCGCGTCATAGCCGACACGCCTTTCTTTCTGGCCTCGCGTCATAGCCGACACGCCGTTCTTTCTGGCCTCGTGTCATAGCCGACACGCCGTTCTTTCTGGCCTCGCGTCATAGCCGACACGCCGTTCTTTCTGGCCTCGCGTCATAGTCGACACGCCGTTCTTTCTGGCCTCGCGTCATAGCCGACACGCCGTTCTTTCTGGGCTCGCGTCATAGCCGACACGCCGTTCTTTCTGGCCTCGCGTCATAGCCGACACGCCGTTCTTTCTGGGCTCGCGTCATAGTCGACACGCCGTTCTTTCTGGCCTCGTGTCATAGCCGACACGCCGTTCTTTCTGGCCTCGCGTCATAGCCGACACGCCGTTCTTTCTGGGCTCGCGTCATAGCCGACACGCCGTTCTTTCTGCGGACATCTTTCACTCAATTCGTAGCAGATGTTTTTGGAAAAAGTTTTATACAAATATTTTGAAGATAAGTACACAACGCACAGACCTTGGACGAGAGGTCAGTACAGTAATAAAATGTCAAGAGGACTAAAAGTGAATTTATTAATAACAATCAATGGAAATAGTGCTGTTTTCTGTAATAGGGGATTAATGCAGAGACATGGGAGGCATTTCAGTCCTGAACTCAGACCTATGTGTTTGGAAAACGTGGACACAAAAACCAGGGAGATTTGACTGCTTCTGTTCCCAAATCATCTGCTCAGTTCTTCCAGTACATGTTCAGTGGAAACAGTTAAGGAGTCCTTGTGCATAGATTTGTATGTTTTAAACTTTGATAATGTTTTTTTGTTGACATACATTTGGAGTGAAAAGTCTTGTCTCAGAGCAATTCCGTTATTTTCTCAGTTAAACATCCCTTCTTCCCAATGAAGTTCCTATGTGAGAATTGCAATCTGACATTCCAAAATGCTTCCGCTTGCGGGGAATCGCCCACCTACAGGGAGAGGAGTGGAGGAGAGAAGAGAGGAGTGGAGGGGAGTCCGGAGTAGTCAGGACAAACTGAGTGCATGAAGGATGAACCGAGAGCGCGTGGCTAACGAGCTTGGCTGTGGCCGAGGCGAGCGACAGGGCCGTCTTATAAGACAGAGAGTCTTAAGATGCGCTGTCTCCAGGGGTTCAAAGTCATTGGCTGTAAGTGCCACATCCGATGATGGGGCAAGTGCCTTGGAGACCGAACGAAGACGGCGAGCTCCCTTCATAAAATAACAAACCAGGTGGTGGGCCCCTGATCATAGTCTCACCTAGTCTTGCATGGCCAACTGTGATTGGCGCCAGGTAGACCTTAACGGTGGAAAAGACTTTGCCCTTGTTGAGCAATTGCTGTAAGAAGAACCAACTGGCATCTCTCCCACCACCTCTGGAATACTCTCTACTTTAGATCTTAAAGTCCTCTAGTAGAAAGGGCTCTGGTGCTGTGAATTGTGGAGGCAAGCTCACAGAGTCAAAGTTGTTCCTCTCACCGGCCATGTCCAGAGATCCATCAGCTCGGGATGAGGGTGAAATATTTCCCCCGGTGCTTGGGATAGCAGATCCCGGCGCTGTGGGAGCCTCCATGGTTGTGCGTACAGGACTGGTATAATCTCTGTCAGCCATGGCTTCCCGGGCCAATGCAGAGCTATCAGGATGAGGGAATGACCGTTTAGACCGGATAGACCGTCTATCAGGATGAGGGATAGACCGGGGATATTCCTCCTTGGTGGTTGATATCTGCCACCGTAGACGTATTGCCCAGCCAGGACGTGTTAGCCCTGTAGGGATGGAGTGAGGTGCCTGAGGGCTAGTAACACAATGTAGAGTTGAAGAACATCGATAGAGGACATGAGATGAGCATCCTATTGACAAAGACCCTTGTATTGTAATGTGGTCTGTGTAGTATGTACTTTAACCTTTGTGTTTTGTCCTTTCTCTCAGGGTGAAGACTTTACCAGACCGGAGGAGTTGAGCTCGGAGCCGACCGGACCGGAGGAGTTGAGCTCGGAGCCGACCAGACCGGAGGAGTTGAGCTCGGAGCCGACCAGACCGGAGGAGTTGAGCTCGGAGCCGACCAGACCGGAGGAGTTGAGCTCGGAGCCGACCAGACCGGAGGAGTTGAGCTCGGAGCCGACCAGACCGGAGGAGTTGAGCTCGGAGCCGACCAGACCGGAGGAGTTGAGCTCGGAGCCGACCAGACCGGAGGAGTTGCGCTCGGAGCCGACCAGACCGGAGGAGTTGAGCTCGGAGCCGACCAGACCGGAGGAGTTGCGCTCGGAGTTCAACAAGATCACTTCCTGATGATGACAGTAAACATGGGTGAGTAGCATGACAACATTTCCTACAGCACTCACACTCAACCTGTTTCCCATGTTATACCACTCAACCTGTTTCCCATGTTATACCACTCAACCTGTTTCCCATGTTATACCACTCAACCTGTTTCCCATGTTATACCACTCAACCTGTTTCCCATGTTATACCACTCAACCTGTTTCCCATGTTATACCACTCAACCTGTTTCCCATGTTATACCACTCAACCTGTTTCCCATGTTATACCACTCAACCTGTTTCCCATGTTATACCACTCAACCTGTTTCCCATGTTATACCACTCAACCTGTTTCCCATGTTATACCACTCAACCTGTTTCCCATGTTATACCACTCAACCTGTTTCCCATGTTATACCACTCAACCTGTTTCCCATGTTATACCACTCAACCTGTTTCCCATGTTATACCACTCAACCTGTTTCCCATGTTATACCACTCAACCTGTTTCCCATGTTATACCACTCAACCTGTTTCCCATGTTATACCACTCAACCTGTTTCCCATGTTATACCACTCAACCTGTTTCCCATGTTATACCACTCAACCTGTTTCCCATGTTATACCACTCAACCTGTTTCCCATGTTATACCACTCAACCTGTTTCCCATGTTATACCACTCAACCTGTTTCCCATGTTATACCACTCAACCTGTTTCCCATGTTATACCACTCAACCTGTTTCCCATGTTATACCACTCAACCTGTTTCCCATGTTATACCACTCAACCTGTTTCCCATGTTATACCACTCAACCTGTTTCCCATGTTATTCCACTCAACCTGTTTCCCATGTTATACCACTCAACCTGTTTCCCATGTTATACCACTCAACCTGTTTCCCATGTTATACCACTCAACCTGTTTCCCATGTTATACCACTCAACCTGTTTCCCATGTTATACCACTCAACCTGTTTCCCATGTTATACCACTCAACCTGTTTCCCATGTTATACCACTCAACCTGTTTCCCATGTTATACCACTCAACCTGTTTCCCATGTTATACCACTCAACCTGTTTCCCATGTTATACCACTCAACCTGTTTCAGCTCTGAGTATAACATCTTTGTCATTGATGTGACTCTGTAGTATATTACTGTAACAGCTCTGTCTGTGGAGTATAACATCTTTGTCATTGATGTGACTCTGTAGTATATTACTGTAACAGCTCTGTCTGTAGAGTATAACATCTTTGTCATTGATGTGACTCTGTAGTATATTACTGTAACAGCTCTGTCTGTAGAGTATAACATCTTTGTCATTGATGTGACTCTGTAGTATATTACTGTAACAGCTCTGTCTGTGGAGTATAACATCTTTGTCATTGATGTGACTCTGTAGTATATTACTGTAACAGCTCTGTCTGTGGAGTATAACATCTTTGTCATTGATGTGACTCTGTAGTATATTACTGTAACAGCTCTGTCTGTAGAGTATAACATCTTTGTCATTGATGTGACTCTGTAGTATATTACTGTAACAGCTCTGTCTGTGGAGTATAACATCTTTGTCATTGATGTGACTCTGTAGTATATTACTGTAACAGCTCTGTCTGTAGAGTATAACATCTTTGTCATTGATGTGACTCTGTAGTATATTACTGTAACAGCTCTGTCTGTGGAGTATAACATCTTTGTCATTGATGTGACTCTGTAGTATATTACTGTAACAGCTCTGTCTGTGGAGTATAACATCTTTGTCATTGATGTGACTCTGTAGTATATTACTGTAACAGCTCTGTCTGTGGAGTATAACATCTTTGTCATTGATGTGACTCTGTAGTATATTACTGTAACAGCTCTGTCTGTAGAGTATAACATCTTTGTCATTGATGTGACTCTGTAGTATATTACTGTAACAGCTCTGTCTGTAGAGTATAACATCTTTGTCATTGATGTGACTCTGTAGTATATTACTGTAACAGCTCTGTCTGTGGAGTATAACATCTTTGTCATTGATGTGACTCTGTAGTATATTACTGTAACAGCTCTGTCTGTGGAGTATAACATCTTTGTCATTGATGTGACTCCGTAGTAGAGCAGTGTTGTAGCATGTGTGTCTCTGTGTTCCTCTAGATGACGAGGAGGCTCTGAACTCCATCATGAAGGACCTGGCAGCTCTGGGTCGCTGCTACACCCAGCAACACGACAGCAGCAGCCACAAACCTAAGCCCGGGACCTTGCTGTACAAACAGGTACACATCTTACTCCCCTACCTTAGGCTCTACCCTAGACCCTGCCCTAGGCTCTACCCTAGACCCTACCCTAGGTCCAGCCCTAGGCTTTACCCTAGCCCCTACCCTAGCCCTTAGGCCCTAGCCTCTACCCTATCCCCTGCCTCTACCCTAAGACCCTAGCCTCTACCCTAAGACCCTAGCCTCTACCCTAAGACCCTAGCCTCTACCCTAAGACCCTAGCCTCTACCCTAAGACCCTAGCCTCTACCCTAAGACCCTAGCCTCTACCCTAAGACCCTAGCCTCTACCCTAAGACCCTAGCCTCTACCCTAAGACCCTAGCCTCTACCCTAAGACCCTAGCCTCTACCCTAAGACCCTAGCCTCTATCCTAGCCTCTATCCTCTACCCTAGGCCCTACCCTAAGACCCTAGCCTCTACCCTAAGACCCTAGGCCCTACCCTAAGACCCTAGCCTCTACCCTAAGACCCTAGCCTCTACCCTAAGACCCTAGCCTCTACCCTAAGACCCTAGCCTCTACCCTAAGACCCTAGCCTCTACCCTAAGACCCTAGCCTCTACCCTAAGACCCTAGCCTCTACCCTAAGACCCTAGCCTCTACCCTAAGACCCTAGCCTCTACCCTAAGACCCTAGCCTCTACCCTAAGACCCTAGCCTCTACCCTAAGACCCTAGCCTCTACCCTAAGACCCTAGCCTCTACCCTAAGACCCTAGCCTCTACCCTAGGCCCTACCCTAAGACCCTAGCCTCTACCCTAAGACCCTAGCCTCTACCCTAAGACCCTAGCCTCTATCCTATTCTATATCCTCTACCCTAGGCCCTACCCTAAGACCCTAGCTTCTACCCTAAGACCCTAGCCTCTATCCTAGCCTCTATCCTAGCCTCTATCCTAGCCTCTATCCTAGCCTCTATCCTAGCCTCTACCCTAGCCTCTACCCTAAGACCCTAGCCTCTATCCTAGCCTATATCCTCTACCCTAGGCCCTACCCTAAGACCATAGCCCCTAACCTAAGACCCTAGCCTCTACCCTAAGACCCTAGCCTCTACCCTAGCCTCTACCCTAGCCTCTACCCTAGCCTCTACCCTAGCCTCTACCCTAGCCTCTACCCTAGGCCCTACCCTAAGACCCTAGCCTCTACCCTAAGACCCTAGCCTCTACCCTAAGACCCTAGCCTCTATCCTATTCTATATCCTCTACCCTAGGCCCTACCCTAAGACCCTAGCCTCTATCCTAGCCTCTATCCTAGCCTCTATCCTAGCCTCTATCCTAGCCTCTATCCCAGCCTCTACCCTAGCCTCTACCCTAAGACCCTAGCCTCTATCCTAGCCTATATCCTCTACCCTAGGCCCTACCCTAAGACCATAGCCCCTAACCTAAGACCCTAGCCTCTACCCTAAGACCCTAGCCTCTACCCTAGCCTCTACCCTAGCCTCTACCCTAGCCTCTATCCTAGCCTCTATCCTAGCCTCTATCCTAGCCTCTATCCTAGCCTCTATCCCAGCCTCTACCCTAGCCTCTACCCTAAGACCCTAGCCTCTATCCTAGCCTATATCCTCTACCCTAGGCCCTACCCTAAGACCATAGCCCCTAACCTAAGACCTTAGCCTCTACCCTAAGACCCTAGCCTCTATCCTAGCCTATATCCTCTACCCTAGGCCCTACCCTAAGACCATAGCCCCTAACCTAAGACCTTAGCCTCTACCCTAAGACCCTAGCCTCTATCCTAGCCTCTATCCTCTACCCTAGGCCCTACCCTAAGACCCTAGCCTCTACCCTAAGACCCTAGCCTCTACCCTAAGACCCTAGCCTCTACCCTAAGACCCTATCCTCTACCCTAGCCTCTACCCAACCCTATCCCCTGTCCCTGCCCTACCCGAAGACCCTACCCACTACTGCTAGCCTAATACCCTAGCACCTTAGCCTCTATCCTAGCCTTTACCCTAGCCTCTATCCTAGCCCCTAGCCTTTACCCTAGCCTCTATCCTAGCCCCTAGCCTTTATCCTACACCATATAGCCTTACAGCAACACAACAGCCATAAGCCCAGGCCCCTGCTATACAAACAGGCCTATACCCCTAAAATACAGGGCCATATGCCCAGGACCCTGCTATACAATGCTACTAGTGGTGATGGTAATGGTAGTAGTAGTAGAGATATTAGAGGTAGAAATACTGCTAGTGGTAATGGTGGTAGTAGAGATATTAGAGGTAGAAATACTACTAGTGGTAATGGTGGTAGTAGAGATATTAGAGGTAGAAATGATACTAGTGGTAATGGTAGCTGAGACTGACAACAGACTTGTATTAATGATGGTAGTGGTAGTAGTAGTATTCATGAGGGTGGTGGTAGCAGTAGTAGCATTAATGGTGGTGGTAGTAGTATTAATGAGGGTGGTAGTAGTAGCAGTAGTAGTATTAATGAGGGTTGTGGTGGTAGTATTAATGAGGGTGGTAGTAGTAGTATTAATGAGGGTGGTAGTAGTAGTAGTAGTAATGAGGGTGGTAGTAGTAGTAATGAGGGTGGTAGTAGTAGTAGTATTAATGAGGGTGGTATTAGCAGTAGTAGTATTAATGATGGTGGTGGTAGTAGTAGTAGTAGTATTAATGAGGGTGGTGGTAGTAGTAGTAGTAGTAGTAGTATTAATGAGGGTAGTAGTAGTAGTAGTAGTATTAATGAGGGTGGTAGTAGTAGTAGTAGTAGTAGTAGTATTAATGAGGGTGGTATTAGCAGTAGTAGTATTAATGATGGTGGTGGTAGTAGTAGTAGTATTAATGAGGGTGGTGGTAGTAGTAGTATTACTGAGGGTGGTAGTAGTAGCAGTAGTAGTATTAATGAGGGTGGTGGTAGTAGTAGTATTAATGAGGGTGGTAGCAGTATTGGTATCAATGGGGGTGGTGGTGGCAGTAGTAGCATTAATGGTGGTAGTAGTATTGTGGGTGGTAGTAGTAGCAGTATTAATGTGGGTGGTAGTAGTAGCAGTATTAATGAGGGTGATGGTAGTAGTAGTAGTAATATTAATGGGGGTGATGGTAGTAGTAGTATTATTAATGAGGGTGGTAGTAGTATTAATGTGGGCGGTAGTAGTAGTAGTATTAATGGGGGGTAGTGGTAGTAGTATTAATGGTGGCAGTGGTAGTATTAATGAGGGTGGTGGTAGTAGTATTAATGAGGGTGGTAGTAGTAGTATTAATGAGAGTGGTAGTGGTAGTATTAATGGGGGTGGTGGTAGTAGTATTAATGAGGGTGGTAGTAGTAGTAGTAGTATTAATGGGGGGTGAGGTGGTAGGAGTATTGATGAGGGTGGGGTGGTAGTAGTATTAATGAGGGTGGGGTGGTAGTAGTATTAATGAGGGTGGTAGTAGTAGTATTAATGAGGGTGGTGGTAGTAGCAGTATTAATGAGGGTGGCGGTAGTAGTAGCATTAATGAGGGTGGTAGTAGTAGTAGTATTAATGAGGGTGATGGTAGTAGTGGTATTAATGGTGGCAGTAGTAGTAGTAGTAGTAGTATTAATGGGGGGGTGGGGTGGTAGTAGTATTAATGGGGGTTGTGGTAGTAGGAGTATTGATGAGGGTGGTGGTAGCAGTAGTAGTAGTATTAATGCGGGTGGTAGTAGTAGTAGTATTAATGAGGGTGGTGGTAGTAGTAGCATTAATGGGGGTGGTAGTAGTAGTAGTATCAATGGGGGGGTGGGGGGGTAGGAGTATTGATGAGGGTGGTGGTAGTAGTAGTATTAATGAGGGTGGTGGTAGTAGTAGTAGTGGTGGTAGTAGTAGTATTAATGAGGGTGGTGATAGTAGTAGTATTAATGAGGGAAGTGGTAGTAGTAGTATTAAGGCGGGTGGTAGTAGTAGTATTAAGGCGGGTGGTAGTAGTAGTATTAATGAGGGTGGTAGTAGTAGTATTAATGGGGGGTGGGGTGTTAGGAGTGTTGGTGAGGGTGGTGGTAGTAGTGGTAGTAGTAGTATTAATGGGGGGGTGGGGTGGTAGTAGTATTAATGGGGGTTGTGGTAGTAGGAGTATTGATGAGGGTGGTGGTAGCAGTAGTAGTAGTATTAATGAGGGTGGTGGTAGTAGTATTAGTATTAATGAGGGTGGTAGTAGTAGTAGTAGTATTAATGAGGGTGGTAGTAGTAGTAGTATTATTAATGAGGTTGGTGGTAGTAGTAGTATTATTAATGAGGGTGGTGGTAGCAGTAGTAGTAGTATTAATGAGGGTGGTAGTAGTAGTAGTAGTAGTAGTAGTATTAGCGCCAAAAATAACGGCTTAAATGTCAGAAAGAAATATCAAATCTTTCCTGGTCTTTCAGACATCTTTCAGATATTGGACAAGCACTTCAGAACAAACTTCCTTTTTAAATTGTCTTAAAATTCAAAATCAAACATCAAAAGGATCCTTGGTATCAATCAAGTTTATTTTATATAGCCCTTCGTACATCAGCTAATATCTCGAAGTGCTGTACAGAAACCCAGCCTAAAACCCCAAACAGCAAGCAATGCAGGTGTAGAAGCACGGTGGCTAGGAAAAACTCCCTAGAAAGGCCAAAACCTAGGAAGAAACCTAGAGAGGAACCAGGCTATGAGGGGTGGCCAGTCCTCTTCTGGCTGTGCCGGGTGGAGATTATAACAGAACATGGCCAAGATGTTCAAATGTTCATAAATGACAAGCATGGTCAAATAATAATCAGGAGTAAATGTCAGTTGGCTTTTCATAGCCGATCATTAAGAGTATCTCTACCGCTCCTGCGGTCTCTAGAGAGTTGAAAACAGCAGGTCTGGGACAGGTAGCACGTCCGGTGAACAGGTCAGGGTTCCATAGCCGCAGGCAGAACAGTTGAAACTGACAAAGCAGCATGACCAGGTGGACTGGGGACAGCAAGGAGTCATCAGGCCCGGTAGTCCTGAGGCATGGTCCTAGGGCTCAGGTCCTCCGAGAGAAAGAAAGAGAGAAGGAGAGAATTAGAGAGAGCCAAGATTGGTATGACCTTAAAACAATTCCATATACCCCCCCCCCCCCCCCCTTCCTGGCTTAGACTGTTTAGTGCCAAAAATAAGCGGTTAAATATACTTTGTTTTTATATGACAAATGTTTCCTGGTATTTCTTATATATCGCCCGGCTTAGACGGTTATGGATTAATAGGCTTTCTTTATAAAATAGTAATCAACTGTGAACAGCAAAGGTCACTAATAATACTATCATAGTTAATAACATCCATTTGGTTTAATAACTCACCTCGTTGTGCCCTTGAGCAAGGCACTTAAACCCCTAAGTATTTCATGGGCACTGCTCTGTTCCCAGCCTGGTGGTTGTCCGGTTGGGTATTGTGACGCGGGTGGAAAAATGAAGAATATCCGTGCAAACGGACAAATAAATAAAGTATTGTATTTCTCCCACTTTATGTTTCTGTCCAGGGATAAACAGCCCAGACACCATCAGATCTCTTTCACTTGATCTTTCCAGCCTTATAATCCTCTCCGTTTTCCTTTCAACAGGATTTAAGAGTCAAGCTGGAGCATGAGAGAGAGAAACGGTGAGTTGCAACTTCCACTTCTACTTCTCTTTCCAGGGAGGGGGAGAAGGGGGGGTATTGTGTTATATCATGACTGAGTTCTCATGTCCAGGGCCTTAATGCCTCAGTGAGGAGGGAGGGGGAGAAGGGGGGGTATTGTGTTATATCATGACTGAGTTCTCATGTCCAGGGCCTTAATGCCTCAGTGAGGAGGGAGGGGGAGAAGGGGGGGTATTGTGTTATATCATGACTGAGTTCTCATGTCCAGGGCCTTAATGCCTCAGTGAGGAGGGAGGGGGAGAAGGGGGGGTATTGTGTTATATCATGACTGAGTTCTCATGTCCAGGGCCTTAATGCCTCAGTGAGGAGGGAGGGGGAGAAGGGGGGGTATTGTGTTATATCATGACTGAGTTCTCATGTCCAGGGCCTTAATGCCTCAGTGAGGAGGGAGGGGGAGAAGGGGGGGTATTGTGTTATATCATGACTGAGTTCTCATGTCCAGGGCCTTAATGCCTCAGTGAGGAGGGAGGGGGAGAAGGGGGGGTATTGTGTTATATCATGACTGAGTTCTCATGTCCAGGGCCTTAATGCCTCAGTGAGGAGGGAGGGGGAGAAGGGGGGGGTATTGTGTTATATCATGACTGAGTTCTCATGTCCAGGGCCTTAATGCCTCAGTGAGGAGGGAGGGGGAGAAGGGGGGGGTATTGTGTTATATCATGACTGAGTTCTCATGTCCAGGGCCTTAATGCCTCAGTGAGGAGGGAGGGGGAGAAGGGGGGGTATTGTGTTATATCATGACTGAGTTCTCATGTCCAGGGCCTTAATGCCTCAGTGAGGAGGGAGGGGGAGAAGGGGGGGTATTGTGTTATATCATGACTGAGTTCTCATGTCCAGGGCCTTAATGCCTCAGTGAGGAGGGAGGGGGAGAAGGGGGGGTATTGTGTTATATCATGACTGAGTTCTCATGTCCAGGGCCTTAATGCCTCAGTGAGGAGGGAGGGGGAGAAGGGGGGGTATTGTGTTATATCATGACTGAGTTCTCATGTCCAGGGCCTTAATGCCTCAGTGAGGAGGGAGGGGGAGAAGGGGGGGGTATTGTGTTATATCATGACTGAGTTCTCATGTCCAGGGCCTTAATGCCTCAGTGAGGAGGGAGGGGGAGAAGGGGGGGGTATTGTGTTATATCATGACTGAGTTCTCATGTCCAGGGCCTTAATGCCTCAGTGAGGAGGGAGGGGGAGAAGGGGGGGTATTGTGTTATATCATGACTGAGTTCTCATGTCCAGGGCCTTAATGCCTCAGTGAGGAGGGAGGGGGAGAAGGGGGGGTAAAGTAGAGCCTCACGACAGTGTTGCTTCCTGCCCCATAGAGCCTCATGACAGCGTTGCTTCCTGCCCCATAGAGCCTCATGACAGCGTTGCTTCCTGCCTCATAGAGCCTCATGACAGTGTTGCTTCCTGCCCCATAGAGCCTCATGACAGGGTTGCTTCCTGTTGCTTCCTGCCCCATAGAGCCTCATGACAGCGTTGCTTCCTGCCTCATAGAGCCTCATGACAGTGTTGCTTCCTGCCCCATAGAGCCTCATGACAGGGTTGCTTCCTGTTGCTTCCTGCCCCATAGAGCCTCATGACAGCGTTGCTTCCTGCCTCATAGAGCCTCATGACAGCGTTGCTTCCTGCCCCATAGAGCCTCATGACAGTGTTGCTTCCTGCCTCATAGAGCCTCATGACAGTGTTGCTTCCTGCCCCATAGAGCCTCATGACAGTGTTGCTTCCTGCCCCATAGAGCCTCATGACAGTGTTGCTTCCTGCCCCATAGAGCCTCATGACAGGGTTGCTTCCTGTTGCTTCCTGCCTCATAGAGCCTCATGACAGCGTTGCTTCCTGCCCCATAGAGCCTCATGACAGCGTTGCTTCCTGCCCCATAGAGCCTCATGACAGCGTTGCTTCCTGCCCCATAGAGCCTCATGACAGTGTTGCTTCCTGCCCCATAGAGCCTCATGACAGCGTTGCTTCCTGTTGCTTCCTGCCCCATAGAGCCTCATGACAGCGTTGCTTCCTGCCCCATAGAGCCTCATGACAGCGTTGCTTCCTGCCCCATAGAGCCTCATGACAGCGTTGCTTCCTGCCCCATAGAGCCTCATGACAGCGTTGCTTCCTGCCCCATAGAGCCTCATGACAGTGTTGCTTCCTGTTCCATAGAGCCTCATGACAGCGTTGCTTCCTGTTCCATAGAGCCTCATGACAGCGTTGCTTCCTGTTGCTTCCTGCCCCATAGAGCCTCATGACAGCGTTGCTTCCTGTTGCTTCCTGCCCCATAGAGCCTCATGACAGTGTTGCTTCCTGTTCCATAGAGCCTCATGACAGCGTTGCTTCCTGCCCCATAGAGCCTCATGACAGCGTTGCTTCCTGCCCCATAGAGCCTCATGACAGCGTTGCTTCCTGCCCCATAGAGCCTCATGACAGCGTTGCTTCCTGTTGCTTCCTGCCCCATAGAGCCTCATGACAGTGTTGCTTCCTGTTCCATAGAGCCTCATGACAGCGTTGCTTCCTGCCTCATAGAGCCTCATGACAGCGTTGCTTCCTGCCTCATAGAGCCTCATGACAGCGTTGCTTCCTGCCCCATAGAGCCTCATGACAGCGTTGCTTCCTGCCCCATAGAGCCTCATGACAGCGTTGCTTCCTGCCCCATAGAGCCTCATGACAGCGTTGCTTCCTGCCCCATAGAGCCTCATGACAGCGTTGCTTCCTGCCCCATAGAGCCTCATGACAGCGTTGCTTCCTGTTCCATAGAGCCTCATGACAGCGTTGCTTCCTGCCCCATAGAGCCTCATGACAGCGTTGCTTCCTGCCCCATAGAGCCTCATGACAGCGTTGCTTCCTGTTCCATAGAGCCTCATGACAGCGTTGCTTCCTGTTCCATAGAGCCTCATGACAGCGTTGCTTCCTGTTGCTTCCTGCCCCATAGAGCCTCATGACAGCGTTGCTTCCTGTTGCTTCCTGCCCCATAGAGCCTCATGACAGTGTTGCTTCCTGCCTCATAGAGCCTCATGACAGCGTTCCTTCCTGCCTCATAGAGCCTCATGACAGCGTTGCTTCCTGCCCCATAGAGCCTCATGACAGCGTTGCTTCCTGCCCCATAGAGCCTCATGACAGCGTTGCTTCCTGTTCCATAGAGCCTCATGACAGCGTTGCTTCCTGCCCCATAGAGCCTCATGACAGCGTTGCTTCCTGCCCCATAGAGCCTCATGACAGCGTTGCTTCCTGCCTCATAGAGCCTCATGACAGCGTTGCTTCCTGCCCCATAGAGCCTCATGACAGCGTTGCTTCCTGCCCCATAGAGCCTCATGACAGCGTTGCTTCCTGCCCCATAGAGCCTCATGACAGCGTTGCTTCCTGTTCCATAGAGCCTCATGACAGTGTTGCTTCCTGTTCCATAGAGCCTCATGACAGCGTTGCTTCCTGCCCCATAGAGCCTCATGACAGCGTTGCTTCCTGTTGCTTCCTGCCCCATAGAGTCTCATGACAGCGTTGCTTCCTGCCCCATAGAGCCTCATGACAGCGTTGCTTCCTGCCCCATAGAGCCTCATGACAGCGTTGCTTCCTGCCCCATAGAGCCTCATGACAGCGTTGCTTCCTGTTGCTTCCTGCCCCATAGAGCCTCACGACAGTGTTGCTTCCTGCCCCATAGAGCCTCATGACAGCGTTGCTTCCTGTTCCATAGAGCCTCATGACAGCGTTGCTTCCTGTTGCTTCCTGCCCCATAGAGCCTCATGACAGCGTTGCTTCCTGTTGCTTCCTGCCCCATAGAGCCTCATGACAGCGTTGCTTCCTGCCCCATAGAGCCTCATGACAGTGTTGCTTCCTGCCTCATAGAGCCTCATGACAGTGTTGCTTCCTGCCCCATAGAGCCTCATGACAGGGTTGCTTCCTGTTGCTTCCTGCCCCATAGAGCCTCATGACAGCGTTGCTTCCTGCCTCATAGAGCCTCATGACAGTGTTGCTTCCTGCCCCATAGAGCCTCATGACAGGGTTGCTTCCTGTTGCTTCCTGCCCCATAGAGCCTCATGACAGCGTTGCTTCCTGCCTCATAGAGCCTCATGACAGCGTTGCTTCCTGCCCCATAGAGCCTCATGACAGTGTTGCTTCCTGCCTCATAGAGCCTCATGACAGTGTTGCTTCCTGCCCCATAGAGCCTCATGACAGTGTTGCTTCCTGCCCCATAGAGCCTCATGACAGTGTTGCTTCCTGCCCCATAGAGCCTCATGACAGGGTTGCTTCCTGTTGCTTCCTGCCTCATAGAGCCTCATGACAGCGTTGCTTCCTGCCCCATAGAGCCTCATGACAGCGTTGCTTCCTGCCCCATAGAGCCTCATGACAGCGTTGCTTCCTGCCCCATAGAGCCTCATGACAGTGTTGCTTCCTGCCCCATAGAGCCTCATGACAGCGTTGCTTCCTGTTGCTTCCTGCCCCATAGAGCCTCATGACAGCGTTGCTTCCTGCCCCATAGAGCCTCATGACAGCGTTGCTTCCTGCCCCATAGAGCCTCATGACAGCGTTGCTTCCTGCCCCATAGAGCCTCATGACAGCGTTGCTTCCTGCCCCATAGAGCCTCATGACAGTGTTGCTTCCTGTTCCATAGAGCCTCATGACAGCGTTGCTTCCTGTTCCATAGAGCCTCATGACAGCGTTGCTTCCTGTTGCTTCCTGCCCCATAGAGCCTCATGACAGCGTTGCTTCCTGTTGCTTCCTGCCCATAGAGCCTCATGACAGTGTTGCTTCCTGTTCCATAGAGCCTCATGACAGCGTTGCTTCCTGCCCCATAGAGCCTCATGACAGCGTTGCTTCCTGCCCCATAGAGCCTCATGACAGCGTTGCTTCCTGCCCCATAGAGCCTCATGACAGCGTTGCTTCCTGTTGCTTCCTGCCCCATAGAGCCTCATGACAGTGTTGCTTCCTGTTCCATAGAGCCTCATGACAGCGTTGCTTCCTGCCTCATAGAGCCTCATGACAGCGTTGCTTCCTGCCTCATAGAGCCTCATGACAGCGTTGCTTCCTGCCCCATAGAGCCTCATGACAGCGTTGCTTCCTGCCCCATAGAGCCTCATGACAGCGTTGCTTCCTGCCCCATAGAGCCTCATGACAGCGTTGCTTCCTGCCCCATAGAGCCTCATGACAGCGTTGCTTCCTGCCCCATAGAGCCTCATGACAGCGTTGCTTCCTGTTCCATAGAGCCTCATGACAGCGTTGCTTCCTGCCCCATAGAGCCTCATGACAGCGTTGCTTCCTGCCCCATAGAGCCTCATGACAGTGTTGCTTCCTGTTCCATAGAGCCTCATGACAGCGTTGCTTCCTGTTCCATAGAGCCTCATGACAGCGTTGCTTCCTGTTGCTTCCTGCCCCATAGAGCCTCATGACAGCGTTGCTTCCTGTTGCTTCCTGCCCCATAGAGCCTCATGACAGTGTTGCTTCCTGCCTCATAGAGCCTCATGACAGCGTTGCTTCCTGCCCCATAGAGCCTCATGACAGCGTTGCTTCCTGCCCCATAGAGCCTCACGACAGTGTTGCTTCCTGCCCCATAGAGCCTCATGACAGCGTTGCTTCCTGCCCCATAGAGCCTCATGACAGCGTTGCTTCCTGCCCCATAGAGCCTCATGACAGCGTTGCTTCCTGCCCCATAGAGCCTCATGACAGCGTTGCTTCCTGCCCCATAGAGCCTCATGACAGCGTTGCTTCCTGCCCCATAGAGCCTCATGACAGCGTTGCTTCCTGCCCCATAGAGCCTCATGACAGTGTTGCTTCCTGTTCCATAGAGCCTCATGACAGCGTTGCTTCCTGTTCCATAGAGCCTCATGACAGCGTTGCTTCCTGCCTCATAGAGCCTCATGACAGCGTTGCTTCCTGCCCCATAGAGCCTCATGACAGCGTTGCTTCCTGCCCCATAGAGCCTCATGACAGCGTTGCTTCCTGCCCCATAGAGCCTCATGACAGCGTTGCTTCCTGCCCCATAGAGCCTCATGACAGCGTTGCTTCCTGTTCCATAGAGCCTCATGACAGTGTTGCTTCCTGTTCCATAGAGCCTCATGACAGCGTTGCTTCCTGCCCCATAGAGCCTCATGACAGCGTTGCTTCCTGTTGCTTCCTGCCCCATAGAGTCTCATGACAGTATTGCTTCCTGCCCCATAGAGCCTCATGACAGCGTTGCTTCCTGCCCCATAGAGCCTCATGACAGCGTTGCTTCCTGCCCCATAGAGCCTCATGACAGCGTTGCTTCCTGTTGCTTCCTGCCCCATAGAGCCTCACGACAGTGTTGCTTCCTGCCCCATAGAGCCTCATGACAGCGTTGCTTCCTGTTCCATAGAGCCTCATGACAGCGTTGCTTCCTGTTGCTTCCTGCCCCATAGAGCCTCATGACAGCGTTGCTTCCTGTTGCTTCCTGCCCCATAGAGCCTCATGACAGCGTTGCTTCCTGCCCCATAGAGCCTCATGACAGTGTTGCTTCCTGCCCCATAGAGCCTCATGACAGCGTTGCTTCCTGCCCCATAGAGCCTCATGACAGCGTTGCTTCCTGCCCCATAGAGCCTCATGACAGCGTTGCTTCCTGCCCCATAGAGCCTCATGACAGCGTTGCTTCCTGCCCCATAGAGCCTCATGACAGTGTTGCTTCCTGCCCCATAGAGCCTCATGACAGTGTTGCTTCCTGCCCCATAGAGCCTCATGACAGCGTTGCTTCCTGTTGCTTCCTGCCCCATAGAGCCTCATGACAGCGTTGCTTCCTGCCCCATAGAGCCTCATGACAGCGTTGCTTCCTGCCCCATAGAGCCTCATGACAGCGTTGCTTCCTGCCCCATAGAGCCTCATGACAGTGTTGCTTCCTGTCCCATAGAGCCTCATGACAGCGTTGCTTCCTGCCCCATAGAGCCTCATGACAGCGTTGCTTCCTGCCCCATAGAGCCTCATGACAGCGTTGCTTCCTGCCCCATAGAGCCTCATGACAGCGTTGCTTCCTGCCCCATAGAGCCTCATGACAGTGTTGCTTCCTGCCTCATAGAGCCTCATGACAGCGTTGCTTCCTGCCCCATAGAGCCTCATGACAGCGTTGCTTCCTGTTGCTTCCTGCCCCATAGAGCCTCACGACAGTGTTGCTTCCTGCCCCATAGAGCCTCATGACAGCGTTGCTTCCTGTTCCATAGAGCCTCATGACAGCGTTGCTTCCTGTTGCTTCCTGCCCCATAGAGCCTCATGACAGCGTTGCTTCCTGTTGCTTCCTGCCCCATAGAGCCTCATGACAGTGTTGCTTCCTGCCTCATAGAGCCTCATGACAGTGTTGCTTCCTGCCCCATAGAGCCTCATGACAGCGTTGCTTCCTGCCCCATAGAGCCTCATGACAGCGTTGCTTCCTGCCCCATAGAGCCTCATGACAGCGTTGCTTCCTGCCCCATAGAGCCTCATGACAGTGTTGCTTCCTGCCTCATAGAGCCTCATGACAGCGTTGCTTCCTGCCCCATAGAGCCTCATGACAGCGTTGCTTCCTGCCCCATAGAGCCTCATGACAGCGTTGCTTCCTGCCCCATAGAGCCTCATGACAGCGTTGCTTCCTGCCCCATAGAGCCTCATGACAGCGTTGCTTCCTGTTGCTTCCTGCCCCATAGAGCCTCATGACAGCGTTGCTTCCTGCCCCATAGAGCCTCATGACAGTGTTGCTTCCTGCCCCATAGAGCCTCATGACAGTGTTGCTTCCTGCCCCATAGAGCCTCATGACAGCGTTGCTTCCTGCCTCATAGAGCCTCATGACAGTGTTGCTTCCTGCCTCATAGAGCCTCATGACAGCGTTGCTTCCTGCCCCATAGAGCCTCATGACAGCGTTGCTTCCTGTTGCTTCCTGCCCCATAGAGTCTCATGACAGCGTTGCTTCCTGCCCCATAGAGCCTCATGACAGCGTTGCTTCCTGCCCCATAGAGCCTCATGACAGCGTTGCTTCCTGCCCCATAGAGCCTCATGACAGCGTTGCTTCCTGTTGCTTCCTGCCCCATAGAGCCTCACGACAGTGTTGCTTCCTGCCCCATAGAGCCTCATGACAGCGTTGCTTCCTGTTCCATAGAGCCTCATGACAGCGTTGCTTCCTGTTGCTTCCTGCCCCATAGAGCCTCATGACAGCGTTGCTTCCTGTTGCTTCCTGCCCCATAGAGCCTCATGACAGCGTTGCTTCCTGCCCCATAGAGCCTCATGACAGTGTTGCTTCCTGCCCCATAGAGCCTCATGACAGCGTTGCTTCCTGCCCCATAGAGCCTCATGACAGCGTTGCTTCCTGCCCCATAGAGCCTCATGACAGCGTTGCTTCCTGCCTCATAGAGCCTCATGACAGTGTTGCTTCCTGCCTCATAGAGCCTCATGACAGCGTTGCTTCCTGTTGCTTCCTGCCCCATAGAGCCTCATGACAGTGTTGCTTCCTGCCTCATAGAGCCTCATGACAGCGTTGCTTCCTGTTGCTTCCTGCCCCATAGAGCCTCATGACAGTGTTGCTTCCTGCCTCATAGAGCCTCATGACAGGGTTGCTTCCTGTTGCTTCCTGCCCCATAGAGCCTCATGACAGCGTTGCTTCCTGCCCCATAGAGCCTCATGACAGCGTTGCTTCCTGTCCCATAGAGCCTCATGACAGCGTTGCTTCCTGCCCCATAGAGCCTCATGACAGCGTTGCTTCCTGTTGCTTCCTGCCCCATAGAGCCTCACGACAGCGTTGCTTCCTGCCCCATAGAGCCTCATGACAGCGTTGCTTCCTGCCCCATAGAGCCTCATGACAGTGTTGCTTCCTGCCCCATAGAGCCTCATGACAGCGTTGCTTCCTGCCTCATAGAGCCTCATGACAGTGTTGCTTCCTGCCTCATAGAGCCTCATGACAGCGTTGCTTCCTGCCCCATAGAGCCTCATGACAGCGTTGCTTCCTGTTGCTTCCTGCCCCATAGAGCCTCATGACAGCGTTGCTTCCTGCCCCATAGAGCCTCATGACAGCGTTGCTTCCTGCCTCATAGAGCCTCATGACAGTGTTGCTTCCTGCCTCATAGAGCCTCATGACAGCGTTGCTTCCTGCCCCATAGAGCCTCATGACAGCGTTGCTTCCTGCCCCAAAGAGCCTCATGACAGTGTTGCTTCCTGTTGCTTCCTGCCCCATAGAGCCTCACGACAGCGTTGCTTCCTGCCCCATAGAGCCTCATGACAGCGTTGCTTCCTGCCCCATAGAGCCTCATGACAGCGTTGCTTCCTGCCCCATAGAGCCTCATGACAGCGTTGCTTCCTGCCCCATAGAGCCTCATGACAGCGTTGCTTCCTGCCCCATAGAGCCTCATGACAGCGTTGCTTCCTGCCCCATAGAGCCTCATGACAGCGTTGCTTCCTGCCCCATAGAGCCTCATGACAGCGTTGCTTCCTGCCCCATAGAGCCTCATGACAGCGTTGCTTCCTGCCCCATAGAGCCTCATGACAGCGTTGCTTCCTGCCCCATAGAGCCTCATGACAGCGTTGCTTCCTGTTGCTTCCTGCCCCATAGAGCCTCATGACAGCGTTGCTTCCTGTTCCATAGAGCCTCATGACAGCGTTGCTTCCTGTTGCTTCCTGCCCCATAGAGCCTCATGACAGCGTTGCTTCCTGTTCCATAGAGCCTCATGACAGCGTTGCTTCCTGCCCCATAGAGCCTCATGACAGCGTTGCTTCCTGTTGCTTCCTGCCCCATAGAGCCTCATGACAGCGTTGCTTCCTGCCCCATAGAGCCTCATGACAGCGTTGCTTCCTGTTGCTTCCTGCCCCATAGAGCCTCATGACAGCGTTGCTTCCTGCTCCATAGAGCCTCATGACAGCGTTGCTTCCTGCCCCATAGAGCCTCATGACAGCGTTGCTTCCTGTTCCATAGAGCCTCATGACAGCGCTGCTTCCTGTTGCTTCCTGCCCCATAGAGCCTCATGACAGCGTTGCTTCCTGCCTCATAGAGCCTCATGACAGCGTTGCTTCCTGCCCCATAGAGCCTCATGACAGCGTTGCTTCCTGCCCCATAGAGCCTCATGACAGCGTTGCTTCCTGTTGCTTCCTGCCCCATAGAGCCTCACGACAGCGTTGCTTCCTGCCCCATAGAGCCTCATGACAGCGTTGCTTCCTGTTGCTTCCTGCCCCATAGAGCCTCATGACAGCGTTGCTTCCTGCCCCATAGAGCCTCATGACAGCGTTGCTTCCTGCCCCATAGAGCCTCATGACAGTGTTGCTTCCTGCCCCATAGAGCCTCATGACAGTGTTGCTTCCTGTTGCTTCCTGCCCCATAGAGCCTCATGACAGTGTTGCTTCCTGCCCCATAGAGCCTCATGACAGCGTTGCTTCCTACCCCATAGAGCCTCATGACAGCGTTGCTTCCTGCCCCATAGAGCCTCACGACAGCGTTGCTTCCTGTTGCTTCCTGCCCCATAGAGCCTCATGACAGTGTTGCTTCCTGCCCCATAGAGCCTCATGACAGTGTTGCTTCCTGCCCCATAGAGCCTCATGACAGCGTTGCTTCCTGCCCCATAGAGCCTCATGACAGCGTTGCTTCCTGTTGCTTCCTGCCCCATAGAGCCTCATGACAGCGTTGCTTCCTGCCCCATAGAGCCTCATGACAGCGTTGCTTCCTGTTGCTTCCTGCCCCATAGAGCCTCATGACAGTGTTGCTTCCTGCCCCATAGAGCCTCATGACAGCGTTGCTTCCTGCCCCATAGAGCTTCATGACAGTGTTGCTTCCTGTTCCATAGAGCCTCATGACAGCGTTGCTTCCTGTTCCATAGAGCCTCATGACAGCGTTGCTTCCTGCCCCATAGAGCCTCATGACAGTGTTGCTTCCTGCCCCATAGAGCCTCATGACAGAGTTGCTTCCTGCCCCATAGAGCCTCATGACAGCGTTGCTTCCTGCCCCATAGAGCCTCATGACAGTGTTGCTTCCTGCCCCATAGAGCCTCATGACAGTGTTGCTTCCTGCCTCATAGAGCCTCATGACAGCGTTGCTTCCTGCCCCATAGAGCCTCATGACAGCGTTGCTTCCTGCCTCATAGAGCCTCATGACAGGGTTGCTTCCTGCCCCATAGAGCCTCATGACAGCGTTGCTTCCTGCCCCATAGAGCCTCATGACAGGGTTGCTTCCTGCCCCATAGAGCCTCATGACAGGGTTGCTTCCTGTTGCTTCCTGCCCCATAGAGCCTCATGACAGCGTTGCTTCCTGTTCCATAGAGCCTCATGACAGCGTTGCTTCCTGCCCCATAGAGCCTCATGACAGCGTTGCTTCCTGCCCCATAGAGCCTCATGACAGCGTTGCTTCCTGCCCCATAGAGCCTCATGACAGCGTTGCTTCCTGCCCCATAGAGCCTCATGACAGCGTTGCTTCCTGTTGCTTCCTGCCCCATAGAGCCTCATGACAGCGTTGCTTCCTGCCTCATAGAGCCTCATGACAGCGTTGCTTCCTGCCCCATAGAGCTTCATGACAGCGTTGCTTCCTGCCCCATAGAGCCTCATGACAGTGTTGCTTCCTGCCCCATAGAGCCTCATGACAGCGTTGCTTCCTGCCCCATAGAGCCTCATGACAGCGTTGCTTCCTGTTGCTTCCTGCCCCATAGAGCCTCATGACAGCGTTGCTTCCTGCCCCATAGAGCCTCATGACAGCGTTGCTTCCTGTTGCTTCCTGCCCCATAGAGCCTCATGACAGCGTTGCTTCCTGTTGCTTCCTGCCCCATAGAGCCTCATGACAGCGTTGCTTCCTGCACCATAGAGCCTCATGACAGTGTTGCTTCCTGTTCCATAGAGCCTCATGACAGTGTTGCTTCCTGCCCCATAGAGCCTCATGACAGCGTTGCTTCCTGCCCCATAGAGCCTCATGACAGCGTTGCTTCCTGCCCCATAGAGCCTCATGACAGCGTTGCTTCCTGCCCCATAGAGCCTCATGACAGTGTTGCTTCCTGCCCCATAGAGCCTCATGACAGCGTTGCTTCCTGTTCCATAGAGCCTCATGACAGCGTTGCTTCCTGCCCCATAGAGCCTCATGACAGCGTTGCTTCCTGCCCCATAGAGCCTCATGACAGTGTTGCTTCCTGCCCCATAGAGCCTCATGACAGCGTTGCTTCCTGTTCCATAGAGCCTCATGACAGCGTTGCTTCCTGCCCCATAGAGCCTCATGACAGCGTTGCTTCCTGCCCCATAGAGCCTCATGACAGCGTTGCTTCCTGCCCCATAGAGCCTCATGACAGCGTTGCTTCCTGTTGCTTCCTGCCCCATAGAGTCTCATGACAGCGTTGCTTCCTGCCCCATAGAGCCTCATGACAGCGTTGCTTCCTGCCCCATAGAGCCTCATGACAGCGTTGCTTCCTGTTGCTTCCTGCCCCATAGAGCCTCATGACAGTGTTGCTTCCTGCCCCATAGAGCCTCATGACAGCGTTGCTTCCTGCCCCATAGAGCCTCATGACAGCGTTGCTTCCTGCCCCATAGAGCCTCATGACAGCGTTGCTTCCTGCCCCATAGAGCCTCATGACAGCGTTGCTTCCTGTTGCTTCCTGCCCCATAGAGCCTCATGACAGCGTTGCTTCCTGCCCCATAGAGCCTCATGACAGCGTTGCTTCCTGCCCCATAGAGCCTCATGACAGCGTTGCTTCCTGCCCCATAGAGCCTCATGACAGCGTTGCTTCCTGTTGCTTCCTGCCCCATAGAGCCTCATGACAGCGTTGCTTCCTGCCCCATAGAGCTTCATGACAGTGTTGCTTCCTGCCCCATAGAGCTTCATGACAGCGTTGCTTCCTGCCCCATAGAGCCTCATGACAGTGTTGCTTCCTGCCCCATAGAGCCTCATGACAGCGTTGCTTCCTGCCCCATAGAGCCTCATGACAGTGTTGCTTCCTGCCCCATAGAGCCTCATGACAGTGTTGCTTCCTGCCTCATAGAGCCTCATGACAGCGTTGCTTCCTGCCCCATAGAGCCTCATGACAGCGTTGCTTCCTGCCTCATAGAGCCTCATGACAGGGTTGCTTCCTGCCCCATAGAGCCTCATGACAGCGTTGCTTCCTGCCCCATAGAGCCTCATGACAGGGTTGCTTCCTGCCCCATAGAGCCTCATGACAGGGTTGCTTCCTGTTGCTTCCTGCCCCATAGAGCCTCATGACAGCGTTGCTTCCTGTTCCATAGAGCCTCATGACAGCGTTGCTTCCTGTTCCATAGAGCCTCATGACAGGGTTGCTTCCTGTTGCTTCCTGCCCCATAGAGCCTCATGACAGCGTTGCTTCCTGCCCCATAGAGCCTCATGACAGCGTTGCTTCCTGCCCCATAGAGCCTCATGACAGCGTTGCTTCCTGTTCCATAGAGCCTCATGACAGCGTTGCTTCCTGTTCCATAGAGCCTCATGACAGCGTTGCTTCCTGCCCCATAGAGCCTCATGACAGCGTTGCTTCCTGCCCCATAGAGCCTCATGACAGCGTTGCTTCCTGCCTCATAGAGCCTCATGACAGCGTTGCTTCCTGCCCCATAGAGCCTCATGACAGTGTTGCTTCCTGCCCCATAGAGCCTCATGACAGTGTTGCTTCCTGCCCCATAGAGCCTCATGACAGCGTTGCTTCCTGCCCCATAGAGCCTCATGACAGCGTTGCTTCCTGCCCCATAGAGCCTCATGACAGCGTTGCTTCCTGCCCCATAGAGCCTCATGACAGCGTTGCTTCCTGTTGCTTCCTGCCCCATAGAGCCTCATGACAGCGTTGCTTCCTGTTGCTTCCTGCCCCATAGAGCCTCATGACAGTGTTGCTTCCTGCCCCATAGAGCCTCATGACAGCGTTGCTTCCTGCCCCATAGAGCCTCATGACAGTGTTGCTTCCTGCCCCATAGAGCCTCATGACAGTGTTGCTTCCTGCCCCATAGAGCCTCATGACAGCGTTGCTTCCTGCCTCATAGAGCCTCATGACAGCGTTGCTTCCTGTTGCTTCCTGCCCCATAGAGCCTCATGACAGCGTTGCTTCCTGCCCCATAGAGCCTCATGACAGTGTTGCTTCCTGTTGCTTCCTGCCCCATAGAGCCTCATGACAGCGTTGCTTCCTGCCCCATAGAGCCTCATGACAGCGTTGCTTCCTGCCCCATAGAGCCTCATGACAGTGTTGCTTCCTGCCCCATAGAGCCTCATGACAGTGTTGCTTCCTGCCCCATAGAGCCTCATGACAGCGTTGCTTCCTGCCCCATAGAGCCTCATGACAGCGTTGCTTCCTGCCCCATAGAGCCTCATGACAGCGTTGCTTCCTGCCTCATAGAGCCTCATGACAGCGTTGCTTCCTGCCCCATAGAGCCTCATGACAGCGTTGCTTCCTGCCCCATAGAGCCTCATGACAGCGTTGCTTCCTGTTCCATAGAGCCTCATGACAGCGTTGCTTCCTGCCCCATAGAGCCTCATGACAGCGTTGCTTCCTGTTCCATAGAGCCTCATGACAGCGTTGCTTCCTGTTCCATAGAGCCTCATGACAGGGTTGCTTCCTGTTGCTTCCTGCCCCATAGAGCCTCATGACAGCGTTGCTTCCTGCCCCATAGAGCCTCATGACAACGTTGCTTCCTGCCCCATAGAGCCTCATGACAGCGTTGCTTCCTGTTGCTTCCTGCCCCATAGAGCCTCACGACAGTGTTGCTTCCTGCCCCATAGAGCCTCATGACAGCGTTGCTTCCTGTTCCATAGAGCCTCATGACAGCGTTGCTTCCTGCCCCATAGAGCCTCATGACAGCGTTGCTTCCTGCCTCATAGAGCCTCATGACAGCGTTGCTTCCTGTTGCTTCCTGCCCCATAGAGCCTCATGACAGCGTTGCTTCCTGCCTCATAGAGCCTCATGACAGCGTTGCTTCCTGTTGCTTCCTGCCCCATAGAGCCTCATGACAGCGTTGCTTCCTGCCCCATAGAGCCTCATGACAGCGTTGCTTCCTGTTCCATAGAGCCTCATGACAGTGTTGCTTCCTGCCTCATAGAGCCTCATGACAGTGTTGCTTCCTGCCCCATAGAGCCTCATGACAGCGTTGCTTCCTGTTCCATAGAGCCTCATGACAGCGTTGCTTCCTGCCCCATAGAGCCTCATGACAGCGTTGCTTCCTGCCCCATAGAGCCTCATGACAGTGTTGCTTCCTGCCCCATAGAGCCTCATGACAGCGTTGCTTCCTGTTGCTTCCTGCCCCAAAGAGCCTCATGACAGCGTTGCTTCCTGCCTCATAGAGCCTCATGACAGTGTTGCTTCCTGCCTCATAGAGCCTCATGACAGCGTTGCTTCCTGCCCCATAGAGCCTCATGACAGCGTTGCTTCCTGTTCCATAGAGCCTCATGACAGGGTTGCTTCCTGTTGCTTCCTGCCCCATAGAGCCTCATGACAGCGTTGCTTCCTGTTGCTTCCTGCCCCATAGAGCCTCATGACAGTGTTGCTTCCTGCCCCATAGAGCCTCATGACAGCGTTGCTTCCTGTTCCATAGAGCCTCATGACAGCGTTGCTTCCTGCCCCATAGAGCCTCATGACAGGGTTGCTTCCTGTTGCTTCCTGCCCCATAGAGCCTCATGACAGCGTTGCTTCCTGCCCCAAAGAGCCTCATGACAGCGTTGCTTCCTGCCCCATAGAGCCTCATGACAGTGTTGCTTCCTGCCCCATAGAGCCTCATGACAGAGTTGCTTCCTGCCCCATAGAGCTTCATGACAGTGTTGCTTCCTGCCCCATAGAGCCTCATGACAGTGTTGCTTCCTGCCCCATAGAGCCTCATGACAGAGTTGCTTCCTGCCCCATAGAGCCTCATGACAGTGTTGCTTCCTGCCCCATAGAGCCTCATGACAGCGTTGCTTCCTGCCCCATAGAGCCTCATGACAGCGTTGCTTCCTGTTGCTTCCTGCCCCATAGAGCCTCATGACAGCGTTGCTTCCTGTTGCTTCCTGCCCCATAGAGCCTCATGACAGCGTTGCTTCCTGCCCCATAGAGCCTCATGACAGCGTTGCTTCCTGCCCCATAGAGCCTCATGACAGTGTTGCTTCCTGCCCCATAGAGCCTCATGACAGTGTTGCTTCCTGCCCCATAGAGCCTCATGACAGCGTTGCTTCCTGCCCTACTAATAGTAGGACATTGGGGATTGGACCGGGGTCTCTGTGCCGGGGTCTCTATCTGAGCCTTCAGGATGACCTCTGTCCTCTATTCCGCAGCATCATCCCGTTCCAGCGACCTCTGAAGATCAAGGAGCTGCTCCACAAGGTCACAGAGGCCTTTGGACAACACATGGACCTCTTCTACACAGACAGAGAGGTAGATGATACAACACATGGACCTCTTCTACACAGACAGAGAGGTAGATGATACAACACAATAACACATGGACCTCTTCTACACAGACAGAGAGGTAGATGATACAGCACAATAACACATGGACCTCTTCTACACAGACAGAGAGGTAGATGATACAACACATGGACCTCTTCTACACAGACAGAGAGGTAGATGATACAGCACAATAACACATGGACCTCTTCTACACAGACAGAGAGGTAGATGATACAGCACATGGACCTCTTCTACACAGACAGAGAGGTAGATAATACAGCACATGGACCTCTTCTACACAGACAGAGAGGTAGATAATACAACACATGGACCTCTTCTACACAGACAGAGGTAGATAATACAGCACATGGACCTCTTCTACACAGACAGAGAGGTAGATGATACAACACATGGACCTCTTCTACACAGACAGAGAGGTAGATGATACAACACATGGACCTCTTCTACACAGACAGAGAGGTAGATGATACAACACAATAACACATGGACCTCTTCTACACAGACAGAGAGGTAGATGATACAACACATGGACCTCTTCTACACAGACAGAGAGGTAGATGATACAGCACAATAACACATGGACCTCTTCTACACAGACAGAGAGGTAGATGATACAACACATGGACCTCTTCTACACAGACAGAGAGGTAGATGATACAACACATGGACCTCTTCTACACAGACAGAGAGGTAGATGATACAACACATGGACCTCTTCTACACAGACAGAGAGGTAGATGATACAACACATGGACCTCTTCTACACAGACAGAGAGGTAGATGATACAACACATGGACCTCTTCTACACAGACAGAGAGGTAGATGATACAACACATGGACCTCTTCTACACAGACAGAGAGGTAGATAATACAGCACATGGACCTCTTCTACACAGACAGAGAGGTAGATGATACAACACAACAACACATGGACCTCTTCTACACAGACAGAGAGGTAGATGATACAGCACATGGACCTCTTCTACACAGACAGAGAGGTAGATGATACAACACAATAACACATGGACCTCTTCTACACAGACAGAGAGGTAGATGACACAGCACAATAACACATGGACCTCTTCTACACAGACAGAGAGGTAGATGATACAGCACAATAACACATGGACCTCTTCTACACAGACAGAGAGGTAGATGATACAACACATGGACCTCTTCTACACAGACAGAGAGGTAGATGATACAACACATGGACCTCTTCTACACAGACAGAGAGGTAGATGATACAACACATGGACCTCTTCTACACAGACAGAGAGGTAGAGGATACAGCACAATAACACATGGACCTCTTCTACACAGACAGAGAGGTAGATGATACAACACATGGACCTCTTCTACACAGACAGAGAGGTAGAGGATACAGCACAATAACACATGGACCTCTTCTACACAGACAGAGAGGTAGATGATACAACACATGGACCTCTTCTACACAGACAGAGAGGTAGATGATACAGCACAATAACACATGGACCTCTTCTACACAGACAGAGAGGTAGATGATACAACACATGGACCTCTTCTACACAGACAGAGAGGTAGATGATACAACACAATAACACATGGACCTCTTCTACACAGACAGAGAGGTAGATGATACAACACAATAACAGAACACAATATCACATCATACCACACCGTGACATAGTGGTGTCACGCCACACCGTGACATAATGGTGTCACGCCACACCGTGACATAATGGTGTCACGCCACACCGTGACATAATGGTGTCACGCCACACCGTGACATAATGGTGTCACGCCACAACGTGACATAATGGTGTCACGCCACAACGTGACATAATGGTGTCACGCCACAACGTGACATAGTGGTATCACGCCACCACGTGACATAGTGGTATCACGCCACCACGTGACATAATGGTGTCACATCACACCACAGCATGGCATAATGGTATCACGCCACAATGTGACATAATGGTGTCACATTACACCACAACATGGCATAATGGTATCACACCACAACATGGCATAATGGTGTCACATTACACCACAACATGGCATAATGGTATCACACCACAACATGACATAATGGTATCACACCACAACATGACATAATGGTATCACACCACAACATGACATAATGGTATCACACCACAACATGACATAATGGTATCACACCACAACATGACATAATGGTATCACACCACAACATGACATAATGGTATCACACCACAACATGGCATAATGGTATCACATTACACCACAGCATGGCATAATGGTGTCACATTACACCACAACATGGCATAATGGTGTCACATTACACCACAACATGGCATAATGGTGTCACATTACACCACAACATGGCATAATGGTGTCACATTACACCACAACATGGCATAATGGTGTCACATTACACCACAACATGGCATAATGGTGTCACATTACACCACAACATGGCATAATGGTGTCACATTACACCACAACATGGCATAATGGTGTCACATTACACCACAACATGGCATAATGGTGTCACATTACACCACAACATGGCATAATGGTGTCACATTACACCACAACATGGCATAATGGTGTCACATTACACCACAACATGGCATAATGGTGTCACACCACAACATGGCATAATGGTGTCACACTACAGCATTACATAATGGTATCACACCACAACATGACATAATGGTATCACACCACAACATGGCATAATGGTGTCACACTACAGCATTACATAATGGTGTCACACTACAGCATTACATAATGGTGTCACACTACAGCATTACATAATGGTGTCACACTACAGCATTACATAATGGTGTCACACTACAGCATTACATAATGGTGTCACACTACAGCATTACATAATGGTGTCACACTACAGCATTACATAATGGTGTCACACTACAGCATTACATAATGGTGTCACACTACAGCATTACATAATGGTGTCACACTACAGCATTACATAATGGTGTCACACTACAGCATTACATAATGGTGTCACACTACAGCATTACATAATGGTGTCACACTACAGCATTACATAATGGTGTCACACTACAGCATTACATAATGGTGTCACACTACAGCATTACATAATGGTGTCACACTACAGCATTACATAATGGTGTCACACTACAGCATTACATAATGGTGTCACACTACAGCATTACATAATGGTGTCACACTACAACATGACATAATGGTGTCACACTACAGCATTACATAATGGTGTCACACTACAGCATTACATAATGGTGTCACACTACAACATGACATAATGGTGTCACACTACAGCATTACATAATGGTGTCACACTACAGCATTACATAATGGTGTCACACTACAGCATTACATAATGGTGTCACACTACAGCATTACATAATGGTGTCACACTACAGCATTACATAATGGTGTCACACTACAGCATTACATAATGGTGTCATATCACAACATGATGAAAGTATCTTGTCTCAGAATAACTAAGTACGGTTGGTATCTCTGACGTAATAACGGTAGTGTCTTGTCTCTGACGTAATAACGGTTGCTGTCTCTGACGTAATAACGGTAGTGTCTTGTCTCTGACGTAATAACGGTAGTATCTTGTCTCTGACGTAATAACGGACGGTGTCTTGTCTCTGACGTAATAACGGACGGTGTCTTGTCTCTGACGTAATAACGGTTAGTATCTTGTCTCTGACGTAATAACGGTTAGTATCTTGTCTCTGACGTAATAACGGTTAGTATCTTGTCTCTGACGTAATAACGGTAGTGTCTTGTCTCTGACGTAATAACGGTAGTGTCTTGTCTCTGACGTAATAACGGTAGTATCTTGTCTCTGACGTAATAACGGACGGTGTCTTGTCTCTGACGTAATAACGGTAGTATCTTGTCTCTGACGTAATAACGGTAGTATCTTGTCTCTGACGTAATAACGGACGGTGTCTTGTCTCTGACGTAATAACGGTAGTGTCTTGTCTCTGACGTAATAACGGTTAGTATCTTGTCTCTGACGTAATAACGGTAGTATCTTGTCTCTGACGTAATAACGGACGGTGTCTTGTCTCTGACGTAATAACGGTAGTGTCTTGTCTCTGACGTAATAACGGTTAGTATCTTGTCTCTGACGTAATAACGGTTAATATCTTGTCTCTGACGTAATAACGGACGGTGTCTTGTCTCTGACGTAATAACGGTAGTGTCTTGTCTCTGACGTAATAACGGTGGTGTCTTGTCTCTGACGTAATAACGGACGGTGTCTTGTCTCTGACGTAATAACGGACGGTGTCTTGTCTCTGACGTGATAACGGTTAGTGTCTTGTATCTGACGTAATAACGGTAGTATCTTGTATCTGACGTAATAACGGACGGTGTCTTGTCTCTGACGTAATAACGGACGGTGTCTTGTCTCTGACGTAATAACGGACGGTGTCTTGTCTCTGACGTAGTAACGGACGGTGTCTTGTCTCTGACGTAATAACGGACGGTGTCTTGTCTCTGACGTAATAACGGACGGTGTCTTGTCTCTGACGTAATAACGGACGGTGTCTTGTCTCTGACGTAATAACGGTTGGTGTCTTGTCTCTGACGTAATAACGGTTAGTATCTTGTCTCTGACGTAATAACGGTAGTGTCTTGTCTCTGACGTAATAACAGATGGTGTCTTGTCTCTGACGTAATAACGGTAGTGTCTTGTCTCTGACGTAATAACGGTAGTGTCTTGTCTCTGACGTAATAACGGTTGGTGTCTCTGACGTAATAACGGTAGTGTCTTGTCTCTGACGTAATAACGGTTGGTGTCTCTGACGTAATAACGGTAGTGTCTTGTCTCTGACGTAATAACGGATGGTGTCTTGTCTCTGACGTAATAACGGTTGGTGTCTCTGACGTAATAACGGTAGTGTCTTGTCTCTGACGTAATAACGGTTGGTGTCTCTGACGTAATAACGGTAGTGTCTTGTCTCTGACGTAATAACGGATGGTGTCTTGTCTCTGACGTAATAACGGTTGGTGTCTCTGACGTAATAACGGTAGTGTCTTGTCTCTGACGTAATAACGGTTAGTGTCTTGTCTCTGACGTAATAACGGACGGTGTCTTGTCTCTGACGTAATAACGGACGGTGTCTTGTCTCTGACGTAATAACGGATGGTGTCTTGTCTCTGACGTAATAACGGTTGGTGTCTCTGACGTAATAACGGTAGTGTCTTGTCTCTGACGTAATAACGGTTAGTGTCTTGTCTCTGACGTAATAACGGACGGTGTCTTGTCTCTGACGTAATATAGGTAGTGTCTTGTCTCTGATGTAATATAGGTATTGTCTTGTCTCTGATGTAATATAGGTATTGTCTTGTCTCTGATGTAATATAGGTATTGTCTTGTCTCTGACGTAATAACGGTAGTGTCTTGTCTCTGACGTGATAACGGTAGTGTCTTGTCTCTGACGTGATAACGGTAGTGTCTCTGACGTAATAACGGTAGTGTCTTGTCTCTGACGTAATAACGGATGGTGTCTTGTCTCTGACGTAATAACGGTAGTGTCTTGTCTCTGACGTAATAACGGACGGTGTCTTGTCTCTGACGTAATAACGGACGGTGTCTTGTCTCTGACGTAATAACGGTAGTGTCTTGTCTCTGACGTAATAACGGACGGTGTCTTGTCTCTGACGTAATAACGGACGGTGTCTTGTCTCTGACGTAATAACGGACGGTGTCTTGTCTCTGACGTGATAACGGTAGTATCTTGTATCTGACGTAATAACGGTTAGTGTCTTGTCTCTGACGTAATAACGGACGGTGTCTTGTCTCTGACGTAATAACGGACGGTGTCTTGTCTCTGACGTAATAACGGTTAGTATCTTGTCTCTGACGTAATAACGGTTAGTATCTTGTCTCTGACGTAATAACGGTTAGTGTCTTGTCTCTGACGTAATAACGGTTAGTGTCTTGTCTCTGACGTAATAACGGTAGTGTCTTGTCTCTGACGTAATAACGGTAGTGTCTTGTCTCTGACGTAATAACGGTAGTGTCTTGTCTCTGACGTAATAACGGTAGTGTCTTGTCTCTGACGTAATAACGGTAGTATCTTGTCTCTGACGTAATAACGGTAGTATCTTGTCTCTGACGTAATAACGGTAGTATCTTGTCTCTGACGTAATAACGGACGGTGTCTTGTCTCTGACTTAATAACGGTAGTGTCTTGTCTCTGACGTAGTAACGGACGGTGTCTTGTCTCTGACGTAATAACGGACGGTGTCTTGTCTCTGACGTAATAACGGACGGTGTCTTGTCTCTGACGTAATAACGGACGGTGTCTTGTCTCTGACGTAATAACGGTTGGTGTCTTGTCTCTGACGTAATAACGGTTGGTGTCTTGTCTCTGACGTAATAACGGTTGGTATCTTGTCTCTGACGTAATAACGGTTAGTATCTTGTCTCTGACGTAATAACGGTAGTGTCTTGTCTCTGACGTAATAACGGATGGTGTCTTGTCTCTGACGTAATAACGGTAGTGTCTTGTCTCTGACGTAATAACGGTAGTGTCTTGTCTCTGACGTAATAACGGATGGTGTCTTGTCTCTGACGTAATAACGGTTGGTGTCTCTGACGTAATAACGGTAGTGTCTTGTCTCTGACGTAATAACAGTTGGTGTCTCTGGCGTAATAACGGTAGTGTCTTGTCTCTGACGTAATAACGGATGGTGTCTTGTCTCTGACGTAATAACGGTTAGTATCTTGTCTCTGACGTAATAACGGTTGCTGTCTCTGACGTAATAACGGTAGTGTCTTGTCTCTGACGTAATAACGGTTAGTGTCTTGTCTCTGACGTAATAACGGACGGTGTCTTGTCTCTGACGTAATAACGGACGGTGTCTTGTCTCTGACGTAATATAGGTAGTGTCTTGTCTCTGACGTAATAACGGTAGTGTCTTGTCTCTGATGTAATATAGGTAGTGTCTTGTCTCTGATGTAATAACGGATGGTGTCTTGTCTCTGACGTAATAACGGTAGTGTCTTGTCTCTGACGTAATAACGGATGGTGTCTTGTCTCTGACGTAATAACGGTAGTGTCTTGTCTCTGACGTAATAACGGTAGTGTCTTGTCTCTGACGTAATAACGGTAGTGTCTTGTCTCTGACGTGATAACGGTAGTGTCTTGTCTCTGACGTGATAACGGTAGTGTCTCTGACGTAATAACGGTAGTGTCTTGTCTCTGACGTAATAACGGATGGTGTCTTGTCTCTGACGTAATAACGGTAGTGTCTTGTCTCTGACGTAATAACGGTCAGTGTCTTGTCTCTGACGTAATAACGGTTAGTGTCTTGTCTCTGACGTAATAACGGTTAGTGTCTTGTCTCTGACGTAATAACGGTTAGTGTCTTGTCTCTGACGTAATAACGGTTAGTGTCTTGTCTCTGACGTAATAACGGTTAGTGTCTTGTCTCTGACGTAATAACGGTTAGTGTCTTGTCTCTGACGTAATAACGGTTAGTGTCTTGTCTCTGACGTAATAACGGTAGTATCTTGTCTCTGACGTAATAACGGTTAGTGTCTTGTCTCTGACGTAATAACGGTTAGTGTCTTGTCTCTGACGTAATAACGGTTAGTGTCTTGTCTCTGACGTAATAACGGTTAGTGTCTTGTCTCTGACGTGATAACGGTAGTGTCTCTGACGTGATAACGGTAGTGTCTTGTCTCTGACGTAATAACGGTAGTGTCTTGTCTCTGACGTAATAACGGTCAGTGTCTTGCCTCTGGCGTGATAACGGTCAGTGCCTTGTCTCTGGTGTGATAACGGTCGGTGTCTTGTCTCTGACGTGATAACGGTTGGTGTCTTGTCTCTGACGTAATAACGGTTAGTACCGTGTCTCTGGCGTGATAACGGTTAGTACCTTGTCTCTGACGTAATAACGGTAGTGTCTTGTCTCTGACGTAATAACGGTTAGTACCTTGTCTCTGGCGTGATAACGGTTAATATCTTGTCTCTGACGTAATAACGGTAGTGTCTTGTCTCTGACGTAATAGCGGTCGGTGTCTTGTCTCTGACGTAATAACGGTAGTGTCTTGTCTCTGACGTAATAGCGGTTAGTGTCTTGTCTCTGACGTAATAGCGGTCGGTGTCTTGTCTCTGACGTAATAACGGTCGGTGTCTTGTCTCTGACGTAATAACGGTAGTGTCTTGTCTCTGACGTAATAGCGGTCGGTGTCTTGTCTTTGACGTAATAACGGTAGTGTCTTGTCTCTGACGTAATAACGGTAGTGTCTTGTCTCTGACGTAATAACGGTCGGTGTCTTGTCTCTGACGTAATAACGGTAGTGTCTTGTCTCTGACGTAATAGCGGTCGGTGTCTTGTCTCTGACGTAATAACGGTAGTGTCTTGTCTCTGACGTAATAACGGTAGTGTCTTGTCTCTGACGTAATAACGTTCGGTGTCTTGTCTCTGACGTAATAACGGTCGGTGTCTTGTCTCTGACGTAATAACGGTAGTGTCTTGTCTCTGACGTAATAACGGTAGTGTCTTGTCTCTGACGTAATAACGGTAGTGTCTTGTCTCTGACGTAATAACAGTCGGTGTCTTGTCTCTGACGTAATAACGGACGGTGTCTTGTCTCTGACGTAATAACAGTCGGTGTCTTGTCTCTGACGTAATAACGGTAGTGTCTTGTCTCTGACGTAATAACGGACGGTGTCTTGTCTCTGACGTAATAACGGTCGGTGTCTTGTCTCTGACGTAATAACGGTAGTGTCTTGTCTCTGACGTAATAACTGTCGGTGTCTTGTCTCTGACGTAATAACGGTCGGTGTCTTGTCTCTGACGTAATAACGGTAGTATCTTGTCTCTGACGTGATAACGGTTGGTGTCTCTGACGTGATAACGGACGGTGGATCTGGATAAGACTATAATGTGAATGTCTCCCTGCAGCGGCTGGTTCCTCTAAAGAGCCAGGAGGATCTCGACAGAGCGGTCCTCAACGTGGGCTCTAGCAGCCTGCTCAGACTCCTGCTGAAAACTCCCAAGAACAACCACGTGAGTCTACACTTTCACACGCCTTAGAAGACCTCGTCCAAGCATATACATGCAACAGATACTAAGCCTGTACAGACGTTATGTATATACAACCACCCCTCTTCTCTCCACTGTTTTCCCTCCATGATTTATGTGTTATAATTAGATGTGAGAAATGCTCTGATGCGTATTAGTGGGATTACCTGGACAAAGCAGTGGTCACCGACCTGAGTCAAGATCACAGAGTCAAAATGCAAGACGAGATCTACCGCTCGGATTGTGTTTTAACATGACTTAAAAAAACTTAAGCCTATGCAACACTAACCCTAAAAACAGTTCTGTATCAGTAAGGTTTGAGCAGTGAGCTATATTCCCAATATATTATTTACATTGACATTTTAGTCATTTAGCAGACGCTCTTATCCAGAGCGACTTACAGTAGAGTGCATACATTTTATTACATTTTACATACTGAGACGAGGATATCCCTACCGGCCAAACCCTCCCTAACCTGGACGACGCTATGCCAATTGTGTGTCGCCCCACGGACCTCCCGGTCGCGGCCGGCTGCGACAGAGCCTGGGCGCGAACCCAGAGACTCTGGTGGCTAGACCCTAGACCACTGCGCCACCCGGGAGACCATTATCACAGCATACTGGCTTTGCATTGATGTTCAAACCATTAAAACATATATATATCAAAATTTGAGGTAGGCTATATGATCACACCTGTATTAGATAAGTTGTTGTATTACTTGTGACAACTATAATGTATTGGACCTCTAGCTTACTGTACAGCTGACGGACCTTATTGCCCAACCCTACATTCTACGTTATCTGTTGTGACATGCACAGAGATTAACTAACTGACAACAGTTAGCTGTCCTTCTTCACTTCCTCTCCCGTCCACTTCCTGTGTGTCTAGTTCCTACAGGTGGGCAGCAGGGACAAACAGAGCGAGCTGAGGTCGTCCCGTTCTCTAGGGGATCTGAAGGGCTGTATACTCAAGAGCTCAGAGAGGGTCCGAAAACACTCCACAGGTTAGTCAACACACACACACACACACACACACACACACACACACACACACACACACACACACACACACACACACACACACACACACACACACACACACACACACACACACACACACACACACCTCGCACTACCCTGCTCTGTACACTTTCGGTGCCAAGCAAAACGTCATTGCAGCTCTATCAGGGCAGCGTTACACTCAATTTCTATGACTTCCTGTACTCACATCCACCTCCACGACTTCCTGCACTCACATCCGCCTCTATAAGAATGACTTCCTGTACTTACATCCACTTCTATAGGAATGACTTCCTGCACTCACATCCGCCTCTATAGGAATGACTTCCTGTACTCACATCCACCTCTATAGGAATGACTTCCTGCACTCACATCCACCTCTATAAGAATGACTTCCTGCACTCACATCCACCTCTATAGGAATGACTTCCTGCACTCACATCCACCTCTATAAGAATGACTTCCTGCACTCACATCCACCTCTATAGGAATGACTTCCTGCACTCACATCCGCCTCTATAGGAATGACTTCCTGCACTCACATCCGCCTCTATAGGAATGACTTCCTGCACTCACATCCACCTCTATAGGAATGACTTCCTGCACTCACATCCGCCTCTATAGGAATGACTTCCTGCACTCACATCCACCTCTATAGGAATGACTTCCTGCACTCACATCCGCCTCTATAGGAATGACTTCCTGCACTCACATCCACCTCTATAGGAATGACTTCCTGCACTCACATCCACCTCTATAGGAATGACTTCCTGCACTCACATCCACCTCTATAGGAATGACTTCCTGCACTCACATCCACCTCTATAGGAATGACTTCCTGCACTCACATCCACCTCTATAGGAATGACTTCCTGCACTCACATCCGCCTCTATAGGAATGACTTCCTGCACTCACATCCACCTCTATAGGAATGACTTCCTGCACTCACATCCACCTCTATAGGAATGACTTCCTGCACTCACATCCACCTCTATAGGAATGACTTCCTGCACTCACATCCACCTCTATAGGAATGACTTCCTGCACTCACATCCACCTCTATAGGAATGACTTCCTGCACTCACATCCGCCTCTATAGGAATGACTTCCTGCACTCACATCCACCTCTATAGGAATGACTTCCTGCACTCACATCCACCTCTATAAGAATGACTTCCTGCACTCACATCCGCCTCTATAGGAATGACTTCCTGCACTCACATCCACCTCTATAGGAATGACTTCCTGCACTCACATCCACCTCTATAGGAATGACTTCCTGCACTCACATCCACCTCTATAGGAATGACTTCCTGCACTCACATCCACCTCTATAGGAATGACTTCCTGCACTCACATCCGCCTCTATAGGAATGACTTCCTGCACTCACATTCGCCTCTATAGGAATGACTTCCTGCACTCACATCCACCTCTATAGGAATGACTTCCTGCACTCACATCCACCTCTATAGGAATGAAAAAAGAGAGTGAATGAGTTTCAATGGCGTCAAGCTTTCTTTTGTCCAGGTGTGAAATCACCTGAGCGCTTGTCAATCATAATTGCTTGTTTGTCTTAATGTACACAGTGTTAGTGTAGTGGTAAGGTACAACCGTGCTGTACAGTAGCCCTGACACTACCGTGCTGTACAGTAGCCCTGACACCACCGTGCTGTACAGTAGCCCTGACACCACCGTGCTGTACAGTAGCCCTGACACCACCGTGCTGTACAGTAGCCCTGACACTACCGTGCTGTACAGTAGCCCTGACACCACCGTGCTGTACAGTAGCCCTGACACCACCGTGCTGTACAGTAGCCCTGACACCACCGTGCTGTACAGTAGCCCTGACGCCACCGTGCTGTACAGTAGCCCTGACAACCGTGCTGTACAGTAGCCCTGACAACCGTGCTGTACAGTAGCCCTGACGACCGTGCTGTACAGTAGCCCTGACACCACCGTGCTGTACAGTAGCCCTGACACCACCGTGCTGTACAGTAGCCCTGACACCACCGTGCTGTACAGTAGCCCTGACACCACCGTGCTGTACAGTAGCCCTGACAACCGTGCTGTACAGTAGCCCTGACAACCGTGCTGTACAGTAGCCCTGACAACCGTGCTGTACAGTAGCCCTGACACCACCGTGCTGTACAGTAGCCCTGACGACCGTGCTGTACAGTAGCCCTGACACCACCGTGCTGTACAGTAGCCCTGACACCACCGTGCTGTACAGTAGCCCTGACACCACCGTGCTGTACAGTAGCCCTGACACTACCGTGCTGTACAGTAGCCCTGACACCACCGTGCTGTACAGTAGCCCTGACACCACCGTGCTGTACAGTAGCCCTGACACCACCGTGCTGTACAGTAGCCCTGACATCACCGTGCTGCACAGTAGCCCTGACATCACCGTGCTGCACAGTAGCCCTGACACCACCGTGCTGTACAGTAGCCCTGACACCACCGTGCTGTACAGTAGCCCTGACACCACCGTGCTGTACAGTAGCCCTGACACCACCGTGCTGTACAGTAGCCCTGACATCACCGTGCTGCACAGTAGCCCTGACACCACCGTGCTGTACAGTAGCCCTGACACCACCGTGCTGTACAGTAGCCCTGACATCACCGTGCTGCACAGTAGCCCTGACACCACCGTGCTGTACAGTAGCCCTGACAACCGTGCTGTACAGTAGCCCTGACACCACCGTGCTGTACAGTAGCCCTGACACCACCGTGCTGTACAGTAGCCCTGACATCACCGTGCTGTACAGTAGCCCTGACATCACCGTGCTGTACAGTAGCCCTGACGACCGTGCTGTACAGTAGCCCTGACGACCGTGCTGTACAGTAGCCCTGACAACCGTGCTGTACAGTAGCCCTGACGCCACCGTGCTGTACAGTAGCCCTGACATCACCGTGCTGTACAGTAGCCCTGACATCACCGTGCTGTACAGTAGCCCTGACACCACCGTGCTGTACAGTAGCCCTGACACCACCGTGCTGTACAGTAGCCCTGACACCACCGTGCTGTACAGTGGACCTGACACCACCGTGCTGTACAGTGGACCTGACACCACCGTGCTGCACAGTAGCCCTGACACCACCGTGCTGCACAGTAGCCCTGACGCCACCGTGCTGTACAGTAGCCCTGACGCCACCGTGCTGTACAGTAGCCCTGACGCCACCGTGCTGTACAGTAGCCCTGACGCCACCGTGCTGTACAGTAGCCCTGACACCACCGTGCTGTACAGTAGCCCTGACACCACCGTGCTGTACAGTAGCCCTGACACCACCGTGCTGTACAGTAGCCCTGACACCACCGTGCTGTACAGTAGCCCTGACATCACCGTGCTGTACAGTAGCCCTGACATCACCGTGCTGTACAGTAGCCCTGACACCACCGTGCTGTACAGTAGCCCTGACACCACCGTGCTGTACAGTAGCCCTGACACCACCGTGCTGTACAGTAGCCCTGACACCACCGTGCTGTACAGTAGCCCTGACACCACCGTGCTGTACGGTAGCCCTGACACCACCGTGCTGTACGGTAGCCCTGACACCACCGTGCTGTACGGTAGCCCTGACACCACCGTGCTGTACGGTATCCCTGACACCACCGTGCTGTACGGTAGCCCTGACACCACCGTGCTGTACGGTAGCCCTGACACCACCGTGCTGTACGGTATCCCTGACACCACCGTGCTGTACGGTAGCCCTGACAACCGTGCTGTACAGTAGCCCTGACACCACCGTGCTGTACAGTAGCCCTGACACCACCGTGCTGTACAGTGGACCTGACACCACCGTGCTGTACAGTGGACCTGACACCACCGTGCTGTACAGTAGCCCTGGCACCACCGTGCTGTACAGTAGCCCTGACACCACCGTGCTGTACAGTGGACCTGACACCACCGTGCTGTACAGTGGACCTGACACCACCGTGCTGTACAGTGGACCTGACACCACCGTGCTGTACAGTAGCCCTGACACCACCGTGCTGTACAGTAGCCCTGACACCACCGTGCTGTACAGTAGCCCTGACGACCGTGCTGTACAGTAGCCCTGACGACCGTGCTGTACAGTAGCCCTGACGCCACCGTGCTGTACAGTAGCCCTGACGCCACCGTGCTGTACAGTAGCCCTGACACCACCGTGCTGTACAGTAGCCCTGACGACCGTGCTGTACAGTAGCCCTGACGACCGTGCTGTACAGTAGCCCTGACACGACCGTGCTGTACAGTAGCCCTGACGACCGTGCTGTACAGTAGCCCTGACGACCGTGCTGTACAGTAGCCCTGACACCACCGTGCTGTACAGTAGCCCTGACACCACCGTGCTGTACAGTAGCCCTGACACCACCGTGCTGCACAGTAGCCCTGACACGACCGTGCTGCACAGTAGCCCTGACACGACCGTGCTGCACAGTAGCCCTGACGCGACCGTGCTGTACAGTAGCCCTGACGCCACCGTGCTGTACAGTAGCCCTGACGCCACCGTGCTGTACAGTAGCCCTGACACCACCGTGCTGTACAGTAGCCCTGACACCACCGTGCTGTACAGTAGCCCTGACACCACCGTGCTGTACAGTAGCCCTGACACCACCGTGCTGTACAGTAGCCCTGACACCACCGTGCTGTACAGTAGCCCTGACATCACCGTGCTGTACAGTAGCCCTGACATCACCGTGCTGTACAGTAGCCCTGAATCTTAATGGAGAATGTTTGACTCCTTCATTTCCACTCGTTTCCAACCCCCTGTATACTATGTGTTCTGTCTCTCTTCTTCATCCTTCTTTCTCCTTGCCCCCCCCCCAGGCTCTCTCCATGCAGGTCGTAGGTCCCCCCCTCCAGGCTCGGTCCCCGAGGAGCAGCAGCAGATTGGCAGGCAGGGCTCCTTCACCTCGATTCACACAGAGGGACAGTTTATACCTGAGGGCCTCGATCAGAAGGTACGAGACAACATATTATTCTCTGTCTATTTAACCTAGTTATCATTACTCAGTACTGGTACCCTGTGTATATAACCTAGTTATCATTACTCAGTACTAGTTCCCTGTGTATATAACCTAGTTATCATTACTCAGTACTGGTACCCTGTGTATATAACCTAGTTATCATTACTCAGTACTGGTACCCTGTGTATATAACCTAGTTATCATTACTCAGTACTAGTTCCCTGTGTATATAACCTAGTTATCATTACTCAGTACTAGTTCCCTGTGTATATAACCTAGTTATCATTACTCAGTACTGGTACCCTGTGTATATAACCTAGTTATCATTACTCAGTACTAGTTCCCTGTGTATATAACCTAGTTATCATTACTCAGTACTGGTACCCTGTGTATATAACCTAGTTATCATTACTCAGTACTAGTTCCCTGTGTATATAACCTAGTTATCATTACTCAGTACTGGTACCCTGTGTATATAACCTAGTTATCATTACTCAGTACTAGTTCCCTGTGTATATAACCTAGTTATCATTACTCAGTACTGGTACCCTGTGTATTTAACCTAGTTATCATTACTCAGTACTAGTTCCCTGTGTATATAACCTAGTTATCATTACTCAGTACTAGTTCCCTGTGTATATAACCTAGTTATCATTACTCAGTACTGGTACTCTGTGTATATAACCTAGTTATCATTACTCAGTACTGGTACTCTGTGTATATAACCTAGTTATCATTACTCAGTACTGGTACCCTGTGTATATAACCTAGTTATCATTACTCAGTACTGGTACTCTGTGTATATAACCTAGTTATCATTACTCAGTACATGTACCCTGTGTATATAGCCTAGTTACCATTACTCATTGACTCAGTACTGGTACCCTGTGTATATAACCTAGTTATCATGACTCAGTACTGGTACCCTGTGTATATAACCTAGTTATCATTACTCAGTACTAGTTCCCTGTGTATATAGCCTAGTTATCATTACTCAGTACTAGTTCCCTGTGTATATAACCTAGTTATCATTACTCAGTACTGGTACCCTGTGTATATAACCTAGTTATCATTACTCAGTACTAGTACCCTGTGTATATAACCTAGTTATCATTACTCAGTACTAGTTCCCTGTGTATATAACCTAGTTATCATTACTCAGTACTAGTTCCCTGTGTATATAACCTAGTTATCATTACTCAGTACTGGTACCCTGTGTATATAACCTCGTTATCATTACTCAGTACTAGTTCCCTGTGTATATAACCTAGTTATCATTACTCAGTACTAGTTCCCTGTGTATATAACCTAGTTATCATTACTCAGTACTGGTACCCTCAGTCAAATGTGTCTGTTCCCTCGTACATCTCTGTCTCAGTCAAATGTGTCTGTTCCCTCGTACATCTCTGTCTCAGTCAAATGTGTCTGTTCCCTCGTACATCTCTGTCTCAGTCAGATGAGTCTGTTCCCTCGTACATCTCTGTCTCAGTCAGATGTGTCTGTTCCCTCGTACATCTCTGTCTCAGTCAGATGTGTCTGTTCCCTCGTACATCTCTGTCTCAGTCAGATGTGTCTGTTCCCTCGTACATCTCTGTCTCAGTCAGATGCGTCTGTTCCCTCGTACATCTCTGTCTCAGTCAGATGCGTCTGTTCCCTCGTACATCTCTGTCTCAGTCAGATGTGTCTGTTCCCTCGTACATCTCTGTCTCAGTCAGATGTGTCTGTTCCCTCGTACATCTCTGTCTCAGTCAGATGCGTCTGTTCCCTCGTACATCTCTGTCTCAGTCAGATGTGTCTGTTCCCTCGTACATCTCTGTCTCAGTCAGATGCGTCTGTTCCCTCGTACATCTCTGTCTCAGTCAGATGCGTCTGTTCCCTCGTACATCTCTGTCTCAGTCAGATGTGACATAGTAAGGCTAACAATGTGAATATTCTGTTGTGTTCTTCAGTTGCTGGAGCCCTTTGGCAGTGCAAACAACTCTCTGTCCAGCAGCTGCCACTCAATAGACCAAGCATTGGACAGGTGAGACCCTTTTACTTCTCTGCCATATGAAACATCTATGTATGTAAATTGGTTATGTTTGTTGTCAATAATGTGGAGTGTTTAGTGATTATACTGTTCAGAAACACGAGAGGATGAGGAGGATGAGGAGGATGAGGGGATAGGAGGAGAGAGAGGAGAGAGAGGAGGATGAGGGGAGGAGAGAGGAGGACCAGTCTATTAACTAGAGTCTGTTGACTGACTGTTTTGAACTGAAGTTGGTTCTGACCGGAGGGCGACCAGGTGCGGTCGTGTCCAGGTGCGGTCGTGTCCAGGTGCGGTCGTGTCCAGGTGCGGTCGTGTCCAGTCTGTGGGTCATGTTCAGTTGGTTCTGACCAGAGGGCGACCAGGTGCGGTCGTGTCCAGGTGCGGTCGTGTCCAGGTGCGGTCGGGTCCAGGTGCGGTCGGGTCCAGGTGCGGTCGGGTCCAGTCTGTGGGTCATGTTCAGTTGGTTCTGACAGGAGGGCGACCAGGTGCGGTCGTGTCCAGGTGCGGTCGGGTCCAGTCTGTGGGTCATGTTCAGTTGGTTCTGACAGGAGGGCGACCAGGTGCAGTCGGGTCCAGTCTGTGGGTCATGTTCAGTTGTTGCTTTGGCTTTAGAGGTCACCTTCAAGGTGAGAGACTCTGCTGACAATGTGAGTATTGACTGATTGTTATATACTGTCCAGACCGCTCGTCCGCGGGCACCATCGTGCGCATGTTGATTTTGTCAACTGACACAGGACGCGATCAGGACACGCAGGTTTAAATATCAAAACAAACTCTGAACCAATTATATTCATTAGAGGACAGGTCGAAAAACATTTAACATCTATGTGAATTTATCTAGCTAGCTTGCTGTTGCTAGGTAACTTGACCTGGGATATAAACATCGGGTTGTTATTTTACCTGAAATTCACAAGGACCTCTACTCTGATAATGAATCCACAGATAAAAGGGTAAACAGAGTTTTAGTTTCTAGTCATCTCTCCTCCTTCAGGCTTCTTCTTCTTCTTTGGACTTTATATGGCGGTTGGCAACCAACTTTAAGGTGCATTACCACCACCGACTGGACTGGAGTGTGGACCTCAGTTCATCTTTCAATCACCCACGTGATGCATCTAAAAACCAAAGAGCAGATGGGAGAGGCGGGATTTGCATTTGGGTCAAGCGTCACGAATAGAACCAAGTTTGGGTTTGGTGTGGTCAGCATGTTACTGAGAGAGAGAGAGAGAGAGAAACGGCTCTGTGTTATCTAGACTGGCCTGGGAGGGAAACGGCTCTACCTACACAAGTGTTATCTAGACTGGCCCTGGAGGGAAACGGCTCTACCTACACAAGTGTTATCTAGACTGGCCTGGGAGGGAAACGGCTCTACCTACACAAGTGTTATCTAGACTGGCCTGGGAGGGAAACGGCTCTACCTACACAAGTGTTATCTAGACTGGCCTGGGAGGGAAACGGCTCTACCTACACAAGTGTTATCTAGACTGGCCTGGGAGGGAAACGGCTCTACCTACACAAGTGTTATCTAGACTGGCCCTGGAGGGAAACGGCTCTACCTACACAAGTGTTATCTAGACTGGCCCTGGAGGGAAACGGCTCTACCTACACAAGTGTTATCTAGACTGGCCTGGGAGGGAAACGGCTCTACCTACACAAGTGTTATCTAGACTGGCCCTGGAGGGAAACGGCTCTACCTACACAAGTGTTATCTAGACTGGCCCTGGAGGGAAACGGCTCTACCTACACAAGTGTTATCTAGACTGGCCCTGGAGGGAAACGGCTCTACCTACACAAGTGTTATCTAGACTGGCCTGGGAGGGAAACGGCTCTACCTACACAAGTGTTATCTAGACTGGCCTGGGGAACAATGACAGGATGTGTTGCTGGAACTTTCCCCTCCAGTGGGCGCCGTGCCCTCTCATCCTGGGTCTCCCCTGCCGTCTGCCTCGCTACACACACACACACACACACACACACACACACACACACACACACACACACACACACACACAGACACACACACAGACACACACACACACACACACACACAGACACACACACAGACACACACAGACACACACACAGACACACACAGACACACACAGACACACACACAGACACACACAGACACACACACAGACACACACACAGACACACACACAGACACACACACAGACACACACACAGACACACACACACACACACACACAGCGTTAGATGAGTGTTTACGGACATATCCAATCTCTCCCTATCCCAGTCTGCGGTCCCCACATGCTTCAAGATGTCCACCATTGTTCATGTTCCCAGAATGCAAAGGTAACTGAACTAAATGACTAACACCCCGTAGCACTCTGTTCTGTCATCATGAAGTGCTTTGAGAGACTAGTTAAGGATCATATCACCTCCACCTGTCACCCTAGACCCACTTCAATTTGCTTACCGCCCCAATAGATCCACAGACGATGTATTCGCCATCACACTGCCCTGTCCCATCTGGACAAGAGGAATACCTATGTCAGAATGCTGTTCATTGACTACAGCTCAACCTTCAACACCATAGTGCTCTGAGCTCATCACTAAGCTAAGGACCCCGGGCCTGTGCTTCATGTCCCAGTGTCTGGTGGAAAGCAGACTGAACCAGGTTTTCCTCTAGGATGTTGCCTGGGCTTCACCTCCCAGTGTCTGGTGGAAAGCAGACTGAACCAGGTTTTCCTCTAGGATGTTGCCTGTGCTTCATGTCCCAGTGTCTGGTGGAAAGCAGACTGAACCAGGTTTTCCTCTAGGATGTTGCCTGTGCTTCACCTCCCAGTGTCTGGTGGAAAGCAGACTGAACCAGGTTTTCCTCTAGGATGTTGCCTGGGCTTCATGTCCCAGTGTCTGGTGGAAAGCAGACTGAACCAGGTTTTCCTCTAGGATGTTGCCTGTGCTTCACCTCCCAGTGTCTGGTGGAAAGCAGACTGAACCAGGTTTTCCTCTAGGATGTTGCCTGGGCTTCACCTCCCAGTGTCTGGTGGAAAGCAGACTGAACCAGGTTTTCCTCTAGGATGTTGCCTGTGCTTCATGGGATGTTCAATGTCTGCCTTTTTATTTGTACCCATCTCCCAATAAGTTTTTTTTGTACCATCTACCAATAGGTGCTCTTCTTTGCGAGGCATTGGAAAACCTCCCTGGTCTTTGTGGTTGAATCTGTGTTTGTAATTCACTGCTCGACTGAGGGACCGTACAATTATCTGTATGTGTGGGGTACAGAGATCAAATGATAAACACTGTTATTGCACACAGAGTCCATGCAACTTATGTGACTTGTTAAGTGAATTATTTTCATTTTTAATTAATTTGTAAACATTCTAAAAACATTATTCCACTTTGACATGATGGGGTATTTTGTGTAGGCCGGTGACGACAAAACTATATTTAATCCATTTTAAATTCACTCTATTTTATATTTTATTTAACCTTTATTTTAACTAAGCAAGTCAGGGCGGCAGGTAGCCTAGTGGTTAGAGCGTTGGGCCAGTAACCAAAAGGTTGCTGGATTGAATCCTCGAGCTGACAATGTAAAACTCTGTCCTTCTGCCCCTCATCAAGGCAGTTCCCCGGTAGGCCGTCATTAAAAATAAGAATTAGTTCTTAACTGACTTGCCTAGTTAAATGCCTAGTTGTAAAACATTTCTTTTTAAATAACAAGTTCTTATTTACAACGCCGGCCCCGGACGACGCTGGGCCAATTGTGCGTCGCTCTATGGGACTCCCAATCACAGCCGGTTGTGATACAGCCTGGATTCGAACCAGGGCGTCTGTAGTGACGCCTCTAGCACTGAGATGCAGTGCCTGAGACCGCTGCGCCACTCGAGAGCCCAACAAAATATTGTAAAAGTCAAAGGGTGTGAATACATTCCGAAGGCACTGTATATAAAAAGTGGAATTTGAAATGCTTTCTAAATATAGTAGCAATCAAATGATAAACAACTGAGATGGCACCTTTTCTTATAAGTCACCATATGTAGTGACACAATTGGCACCATTTCATATAACTGATGACAGAAAAGGTTTTGCCCAGTAACGACCTAACGACAGCCAGTCTTACTCCACCAAGGCTCTAAGGCTAACAAGCTAATGCTAACAACAGCCAGTCTCACTGAGGCTAACAGGTTAGCAGACTAATGCTAACAATTTTTTGTGTTTTGGGAACATAGCTTGTCCCCACAAATGTTCCCACCAGACTGTTCCCACAACCTTATGAAACGTTCTGGGAACCTTTTTAACAGATTACAAGTGTTCTAGGAACCTTTTTAACAGATTACAAGTGTTCTAAGAATCTTCTTGCAACATCAGGCGATTGTGTAACATTCTATAATCATCAGCGTGACAGTTTGTTGTTGTTGTCATGACAACATTTGCTACGACCTTAATGAATGTTCTGGGAACTTTCACTTAACCAATTTCGTTTTTCTCTCTCTCTCTCTCGTTTCTCTCTCTTTCTACTCTCTTTTTTTTTCTCAGCCCTCCTTTTTCCCAGAACAACCGAGACAACAACTATCTGAGCCTCAGAGGTATGTATTCATTCTGACCTTCCTGCTCAATGTGTGAATTGAGGTTATTAAACTCTAGTGCTTTGTGTTATATGTTGTAATGATGTCTGACACTTTGTTTGCCGCTATTTTGGCCAGGTCTCTCTTGGAAAATAGGTTTTTAATCTCAATGAGACTACTTCCTCCTCTTCCTCCCTTCTACCTCCCCGTCTCCCCTCTACCTCCCCGTCTCCCCTCTACCTCCCTTCTACCTCCCCGTCTCCCCTCTACCTCCCTGTCTCCCCTCTACCTAACGACAGCCAGTCTTACTCCACCAAGGCTCTAAGGCTAACAAGCTAATGCTAACAACAGCCAGTCTCACTGAGGCTAACAGGTTAGCAGACTAATGCTAACAACAGCCAGTCTCACTGAGGCTAACAGGTTAACAGGCTAATGCTAACGACAGCCAGTCTCACCGAGGCAAACAGGTTCGTAGGCTAATGCTAACGACAGCCAGTCTCACCGAGGCAAACAGGTTCGTAGGCTAATGCTAACGACAGCCAGTCTCACTGAGGCTAACATGTTATCAGGCTAATGCTAACGACAGCCAGTCTCACTAAGGATAACAGGTTTAGGGACTTATGATGGCGCCTTACTATATGGCTGTCTTGTGATTATTTTTGGCATTTGACTTTTTATTTCTGGCATTTGAATTTTTATTTCAACCAAATGTGTCCCCTATCATTTCTTATGGTCAACAAGTACTTTTGAACTCACCTTAAGTCTGGCTTCAACTTTGACTCATCTGCCCTGTGCTCTTCGTGTGATTCCGACCCAATGTGGGCTACCCAAGAGGAAAAGCCGTGAAGGAGAGCTGGCGAGATTAAGACGGGGGAAAACCGGCCACCTCTTCCCTCCTGTTGCCAATATTCTCGATAATAAGATGGCTGACCTCTAAATGCGGATTCTTTGTCAATTTGACTCTCGTAGCTGCATATTCTCTGCTTTTCGGGAAACATGACTTTAGGACAAGATACCCAACTAGGCTATCCAACTCCAATGGATTCTCTGTTCACCGAGGGGACAGGAGATTGGATTCAGGGAAACCAGACAGGGGTATACCTATTCATCAACAAATAGTCTGCTCACTCTAGCACAGTGGAACTCTCAAACTGACCCTGCATATAGCTACTGACCCTGGAACTGACCCTGTATATACAGTTGAAGTCTGAAGTTTACATACACCTTAGCCAAATACATTTAAACTCAGTTTTCCACAATTCCTGACATTTAATCCAAGTAAAGATTCCCTGTCTTAGGTCAGTTAGGATCACCACTTTATTTTAAGAATGTGAAATGTCAGAATAATACTAGAGAGAATGATTTATTTCAGCTTTTACTTCTTTCATCACATTCCCAGTGGGTCAGAAGTTTACATACACTCAATTAGTATTTGGCAGTATTGCCTTTAAATTGTTGAACTTGGGTCAAATGTTTCAGGTAGCCTTCCACAAGCTTCCCACAATAAGTTGGATGAATTTTGGCCCATTCCTCCTGACAGAGCTGGTGTAACTGAGTCAGGTTTGTAGGCCTCCTTGCTCACACACGCTTTTCCAGGGTTGAGGTCAGGGCTTTGTGATGGCCACTCCAATACCTTGACTTTGTTGTCCTTAAGCCATTTTGCCACAACTTTGGAAGTATGCTTGGGGTCATTGTCCATTTGGAAGACCTGATTGCGACCAAGCTTTAACTTCCTGACTGATGTCTTGAGATGTTGCTTCAATATATCCACCTAATTTTCCAGCCTCCTGATGCCATCTATTTTGTGAAGTGCACCAGTCCCTCCTGCAGCAAAGCACCCCCACAACATGATGCTGCCACCCCCGTGCTTCACGGTTGGGATGGTGTTCTTCGGCTTGCAAGCATCCCCCTTTTTCCTCCAAACATAACGATGGTCATTATGGCCAAACAGTTCTATTTTTGTCCCATCAGACCAGAGGACATTTCTCCAAAAAGTACGATCTTTGTCTCCATGTGCAGTTGCAAATCGTAGTCTGGCTTTTTTATGCCGGTTTTGGAGCAGTGGCTTCTTCCTTGCTGAGCGGCCTTTCAGTTCATGTTCATAGGACTCGTTATACTGTGGATATAGTTACTTTTGTACCTGTTTCCTCCAGCATCTTCACAAGGTCCTTTGCTGTTGTTCTGGGTTTGATTTGCACTTTTCGCACCAAAGTACGTTCATCTCTAGGAGACAGAACACGTCTCCTTCCTGAGCGGTATGACGGCTGCATGGTCCCATGGTGTTTATACTTGCGTACTATTGTTTGTACAGAGGAACGTGGTACCTTCAGGCGTTTGGAAATTACTCCCAAGGATGAACCAGACCTGTGGAGGTCTACCATTTTTTCTGAGGTCTTGGCTGATTTCATTTGAGTTTCCCATGATGTCAAGCAAAAAGGCACTGAGTTTGAAGGTAGACCTTGAAATACATCCACAGGTACACCTCCAATTGCCTCATATTATGTCAATTAGCCTATCAGAAGCTTCTAAAGCCATGACATAATTTTCAAGCTGTTTAAAAGGCACAGTCAACTTAGTGTATGTAAACGTCTGACCCACTGGAATTGTGATACAGTGAATTATAAGTGAAATAATCTGTCTGTAAACAATTGTTGGAAAAATGACTTGTGTCATGCACAAAGTAGATGTCCTAACCGACTTGCCAAAACTATAGTTTGTTAGTAGATGTAGACTTCTGACTTCAACTGTAGCTTCCTTACTTTCTCGTGTTCTACTTTATTTTATAGTACTACTGATATTACTGCATTAGAGGTGAAGGAAAGGCATGTGACAATAAAACTTGAAAGTTGAACGACAGCCGGTCATCACGTCTGCCCAATAACGTTAAGGTAACCTGCCTAAATGACTACCGCCCCGTAGCACTCACGTCTGCCCAATAACGTTAAGGTAACCTGCCTAAATGACTACCGCCCCGTAGCACTCACGTCTGCCCAATAACGTTAAGGTAACCTCCCTAAATGACTACCGCCCCGTAGCACTCACGTCTGCCCAATAACGTTAAGGTAACCTGCCTAAATGACTACCGCCCCGTAGCACTCACGTCTGCCCAATAACGTTAAGGTAACCTCCCTAAATGACTACCGCCCCGTAGCACTCACGTCTGCCCAATAACGTTAAGGTAACCTGCCTAAATGACTACTGACCCGTAGCACTCACGTCTGCCCAATAACACGAAGGTAACCTGCCTAGATGACTACCGCCCCGTAGCACTCACGTCTGCCCAATAACGTTAAGGTAACCTCCCTAAATGACTACCGCCCCGTAGCACTCACGTCTGCCCAATAACGTTAAGGTAACCTGCCTAAATGACTACTGACCCGTAGCACTCACGTCTGCCCAATAACACTAAGGTAACCTGCCTAAATGACTACTGACCCGTAGCACTCACGTCTGCCCAATAACACGAAGGTAACCTGCCTAGATGACTACCGCCCCGTAGCACTCACGTCTGCCCAATAACGTTAAGGTAACCTGCCTAAATGACTACCGCCCCGTAGCACTCACGTCTGCCCAATAACGTTAAGGTAACCTGCCTAAATGACTACCGCCCCGTAGCACTCACGTCTGCCCAATAACGTTAAGGTAACCTGCCTAAATGACTACCGCCCCGTAGCACTCACGTCTGCCCAATAACGTTAAGGTAACCTGCCTAAATGACTACTGACCCGTAGCACTCACGTCTGCCCAATAACGTTAAGGTAACCTGCCTAAATGACTACTGACCCGTAGCACTCACGTCTGCCCAATAACACGAAGGTAACCTCCCTAAATGACTACCGCCCCGTAGCACTCACGTCTGCCCAATAACACTAAGGTAACCTCCCTAAATGACTACTGACCCGTAGCACTCACGTCTGCCCAATAACACTAAGGTAACCTCCCTAAATGACTACCGCCCCGTAGCACTCACGTCTGTAGCCATGAAGTGCTTTGAAAGGCTGGTCATGGCTCACATCAACACCATTATCCCAGAAACCCTAGACCCACTCCAATTTGCATACCGCCCCAACAGATCCACAGATGATGCAATCAACACTGCCCTTTCCCACCTGGACAAAAGGAACACCTATGTGAGAATACTGTTCATTGATTACAGCTCAGCGTTCAACACCATAGTTCCCTCTGAGCTCATCACTAAGCAAAGGATCCTGGGACTAAACACCTCCCTCTGCAACTGGATCCTGGACTTCCTGACGGGCCGCCCCCAGGTGGTGAGGGGAGGTAGCAACACATCTGCCACGTTGATCCTCAACACTGGAGCTCCCCAGGGGTGCGTGCTCAGTCCCCCCCTGTACTCCCTGAATACCAACAACGACGAGACAGCCTATAGGGAGGAGGTCAGAACCTGGCCATGTGGTGACAAGGGTCAGTAACAACAAGAGTAGGTAACAACACATCCACCGCGCTGATCCTCAACACAGGGGCCCCTCAGGGTGCGTGCTCAGTCCCCTCCTGTACTCCCTGTTCACTCATGACTGCATGGCCAAGCACGACTCCAACACCATCATTAAGTTTGCTGACGACACAACAGTGGTAGACTTGATCACCGACAACGACGAGACATCCTATAGGGAGGAGGTCAGAGCCATGGCCGTGTGGTGACAGGGTAACAACCTCTCCCTCAATGTGATCAAGACTAAGGAGATGATTGTGGACTACAGGAAAAGGAGGACCGAGTACGCCCCCATTCTCATCGACGGGGCTGTAGTGGAGCAGGTTGAGAGCTTCAAGTTCCTTGGTGTCCACATCACCAACAAACTAACATGGTCCAAACACACCAAGACAGTCGTGAAGAGGGCACGACAAAACCTATTCCCCCTCAGGAGACTGAAAAGATTTGGCATGGGTCCTGAGATCCTCAAAAGGTTCTACAGCTGCACCATCGAGAGCATCCTGACTGGTTGCATCACTGTCAGGTACGGCAACTGCTCGGCCTCCGACCGCAAGGCACTACAGAGGGTAGTATGTACGACCCAGTACATCACTGGGGCCAAGCTTCCTGCCATACAGGACCTCTATACCAGGCGGTGTCAGAGGAAGGCCCTAAAAATGGTCAAAGACTCCAGCCACCCCAGTCATAGACTGTTCCCTCTGCTACCACACGGCAAGTGGTACCGGAGCGCCAAGTCTAGGTCCAAGAGGCTTCTAAACATCTTCTACCCCCAACCCATAAGATTCCTGAACTGCTAATCAAATGGCTACCCAGACTATTTGCATTGCCCCCCCCTCTGGAACGCTGCTGCTACTCTGTTATTATCTATGTATAGTCACTTTAATAACTTTACCTACATGTCCATATTACCGCAATTACCTAAAACTAACCGGTGCCACCGCACATTGACTCTGTACCGGTACTTCCCTGTATATAGTCTCGCTATTGTTATTTTACTGCTGCTCTTTAATTACTTTTATTAGTTACTTGTATTATTATTATCTGTAATTTCTTTAAACTGCATTGTTGGTTAGGGCTTAACACCAGGTCTACTACACCTGTTGTATTCAGCATTTCACTGTGAGGTCTACTACACCTGTTGTATTCAGCATTTCACTGTGAGGTCTACTACACCTGTTGTATTCAGCATTTCACTGTAAGGTCTACTACACCTGTTGTATTCAGCATTTCACTGTAAGGTCTACTACACCTGTTGTATTCAGCATTTCACTGTGAGGTCTACTACACCTGTTGTATTCGGCATTTCACTGTGAGGTCTATTACACCTGTTGTATTCAGCATTTCACTGTGAGGTCTACTACACCTGTTGTATTCAGCATTTCACTGTGAGGTCTACTACACCTGTTGTATTCAGCATTTCACTGTGAGGTCTACTACACCTGTTGTATTCAGCATTTCACTGTGAGGTCTACTACACCTGTTGTATTCAGCATTTCACTGTAAGGTGTACTACACCTGTTGTATTCAGCATTTCACTGTGAGGTCTACTACACCTGTTGTATTCAGCATTTCACTGTGAGGTCTACTACACCTGTTGTATTCAGCATTTCACTGTAAGGTCTACTACACCTGTTGTATTCAGCATTTCACTGTAAGGTCTACTACACCTGTTGTATTCAGCATTTCACTGTGAGGTCTACTACACCTGTTGTATTCAGCATTTCACTGTAAGGTCTACTACACCTGTTGTATTCAGCATTTCACTGTGAGGTCTACTACACCTGCTGTATTCAGCATTTCACTGTAAGGTCTACTACACCTGTTGTATTCAGCAGTTCACTGTGAGGTCTACTACACCTGTTGTATTCAGCATTTCACTGTGAGGTCTACACCTGTTGTATTCAACATTTCACTGTGAGGTCTACTACACCTGTTGTATTCAGCATTTCACTGTAAGGTCTACTACACCTGTTGTATTCAGCATTTCACTGTGAGGTCTACTACACCTGTTGTATTCAGCATTTCACTGTAAGGTCTATTACACCTGTTGTATTCAGCATTTCACTGTGAGGTCTACTACACCTGTTGTATTCGGCATTTCACTGTGAGGTCTACTACACCTGTTGTATTCAGCATTTCACTGTAAGGTCTATTACACCTGTTGTATTCAGCATTTCACTGTGAGGTCTACTACACCTGTTGTATTCGGCATTTCACTGTGAGGTCTACTACACCTGTTGTATTCAGCATTTCACTGTAAGGTCTACTACACCTGTTGTATTCAGCATTTCACTGTGAGGTCTACTACACCTGTTGTATTCAGCATTTCACTGTAAGGTCTACTACACCTGTTGTATTCAGCATTTCACTGTGAGGTCTACTACACCTGTTGTATTCAGCATTTCACGGTAAGGTCTACTACACCTGTTGTATTCAGCATTTCACTGTAAGGTCTACTACACCTGTTGTATTCAGCATTTCACTGTGAGGTCTATAACACCTGTTGTATTCAGCATTTCACTGTGAGGTCTACTACACCTGTTGTATTCAGCATTTCACTGTGAGGTCTACTACACCTGTTGTATTCAGCATTTCACTGTGAGGTCTACTACACCTGTTGTATTCAGCATTTCACTGTGAGGTCTACTACACCTGTTGTATTCAGCATTTCACTGTGAGGTCTACTACACCTGTTGTATTCAGCATTTCACTGTAAGGTCTACTACACCTGTTGTATTCAGCATTTCACTGTAAGGTCTACTACACCTGTTGTATTCAGCATTTCACTGTGAGGTCTACTACACCTGTTGTATTCAACATTTCACTGTGAGGTCTACCTACACCTGTTGTATTCAGCATTTCACTGTGAGGTCTACTACACCTGTTGTATTCAGCATTTCACTGTAAGGTCTACTACACCTGTTGTATTCAGCATTTCACTGTGAGGTCTACTACACCTGTTGTATTCAGCATTTCACTGTGAGGTCTACTACACCTGTTGTATTCAGCATTTCACTGTGAGGTCTACTACACCTGTTGTATTCAGCATTTCACTGTGAGGTCTACTACACCTGTTGTATTCAGCAGTTCACTGTGAGGTCTACTACACCTGTTGTATTCAGCATTTCACTGTCAGGTCTACTACACCTGTTGTATTCAGCATTTCACTGTAAGGTCTACTACACCTGTTGTATTCAGCATTTCACTGTGAGGTCTATTACACCTGTTGTATTCAGCATTTCACTGTGAGGTCTACTACACCTGTTGTATTCAGCATATCACTGTGAGGTCTACTACACCTGTTGTATTCAGCATTTCACTGTGAGGTCTACTACACCTGTTGTATTCAGCATTTCACTGTGAGGTCTACTACACCTGTTGTATTCAGCATTTCACTGTGAGGTCTACACCTGTTGTATTCAACATTTCACTGTGAGGTCTACTACACCTGTTGTATTCAGCATTTCACTGTAAGGTCTACTACACCTGTTGTATTCGGCATTTCACTGTGAGGTCTACTACACCTGTTGTATTCGGCATTTCACTGTGAGGTCTACTACACCTGTTGTATTCGGCATTTCACTGTGAGGTCTATTACACCTGTTGTATTCAGCATTTCACTCTGAGGTCTACTACACCTGTTGTATTCAGCATTTCACTGTGAGGTCTACTACACCTGTTGTATTCAGCATTTCACTGTGAGGTCTACTACACCTGTTGTATTCAGCATTTCACTGTGAGGTCTACTACACCTGTTGTATTCAGCATTTCACTGTGAGGTCTACTACACCTGTTGTATTCAGCATTTCACTGTGAGGTCTACTACACCTGTTGTATTCAGCATTTCACTGTGAGGTCTACCTACACCTGTTGTATTCAGCATTTCACTGTGAGGTCTACTACACCTGTTGTATTCAGCATTTCACTGTGAGGTCTACCTACACCTGTTGTATTCAGCATTTCACTGTGAGGTCTACTACACCTGTTGTATTCAGCATTTCACTGTGAGGTCTACCTACACCTGTTGTATTCAGCATTTCACTGTAAGGTCTACTACACCTGTTGTATTCAGCATTTCACTGTGAGGTCTACTACACCTGTTGTATTCAGCATTTCACTGTGAGGTCTACTACACCTGTTGTATTCAGCATTTCACTGTGAGGTCTACTACACCTGTTGTATTCAGCATTTCACTGTGAGGTCTACTACACCTGTTGTATTCAGCATTTCACTGTGAGGTCTACTACACCTGTTGTATTCAGCATTTCACTGTGAGGTCTACTACACCTGTTGTCTTCAGCATTTCACTGTAAGGTCTACTACACCTGTTGTATTCAGCATTTCACTGTGAGGTCTACTACACCTGTTGTATTCAGCATTTCACTGTAAGGTCTACTACACCTGTTGTATTCAGCATTTCACTGTGAGGTCTACTACACCTGTTGTATTCAACATTTCACTGTGAGGTCTACCTACACCTGTTGTATTCAGCATTTCACTGTGAGGTCTACTACACCTGTTGTATTCAGCATTTCACTGTAAGGTCTACTACACCTGTTGTATTCAGCATTTCACTGTGAGGTCTACTACACCTGCTGTATTCAGCATTTCACTGTAAGGTCTACTACACCTGTTGTATTCAGCAGTTCACTGTGAGGTCTACTACACCTGTTGTATTCAGCATTTCACTGTGAGGTCTACACCTGTTGTATTCAACATTTCACTGTGAGGTCTACACCTGTTGTATTCAACATTTCACTGTGAGGTCTACTACACCTGTTGTATTCAGCATTTCACTGTAAGGTCTACTACACCTGTTGTATTCGGCATTTCACTGTGAGGTCTACTACACCTGTTGTATTCGGCATTTCACTGTGAGGTCTACTACACCTGTTGTATTCGGCATTTCACTGTGAGGTCTATTACACCTGTTGTATTCGGCATTTCACTGTGAGGTCTACTACACCTGTTGTATTCGGCATTTCACTGTGAGGTCTACTACACCTGTTGTATTCGGCATTTCACTGTAAGGTCTACTACACCTGTTGTATTCGGCATTTCACTGTGAGGTCTACTACACCTGTTGTATTCAGCATTTCACTGTGAGGTCTACTACACCTGTTGTATTCAGCATTTCACGGTAAGGTCTACTACACCTGTTGTATTCAGCATTTCACTGTAAGGTCTACTACACCTGTTGTATTCAGCATTTCACTGTGAGGTCTATAACACCTGTTGTATTCAGCATTTCACTGTGAGGTCTACTACACCTGTTGTATTCAGCATTTCACTGTGAGGTCTACTACACCTGTTGTATTCAGCATTTCACTGTGAGGTCTACTACACCTGTTCTATTCAGCATTTCACTGTCAGGTCTACTACACCTGTTGTATTCAGCATTTCACTGTGAGGTCTACTACACCTGTTGTATTCAGCATTTCACTGTAAGGTCTACTACACCTGTTGTATTCAGCATTTCACTGTAAGGTCTACTACACCTGTTGTATTCGGCATTTCACTGTGAGGTCTACTACACCTGTTGTATTCAACATTTCACTGTGAGGTCTACTACACCTGTTGTATTCGGCATTTCACTGTGAGGTCTACTACACCTGTTGTATTCAGCATTTCACTGTGAGGTCTACTACACCTGTTGTATTCAGCATTTCACTGTGAGGTCTACTACACCTGTTGTATTTAGCATTTCACGGTAAGGTCTACTAAACCTGTTGTATTCAGCATTTCACTGTAAGGTCTACTACACCTGTTGTATTCAGCATTTCACTGTAAGGTCTACTACACCTGTTGTATTCAGCATTTCACTGTAAGGTCTACTACACCTGTTGTATTCTGCATTTCACTGTGAGGTCTACTACACCTGTTGTATTCAGCATTTCACTGTGAGGTCTACTACACCTGTTGTATTCAGCATTTCACTGTGAGGTCTACTACACCTGTTGTATTCAGCATTTCACTGTGAGGTCTACTACACCTGTTGTATTCAGCATTTCACTGTGAGGTCTACTACACCTGTTGTATTCAGCATTTCACTGTGAGGTCTACCTACACCTGTTGTATTCAGCATTTCACTGTGAGGTCTACTACACCTGTTGTATTCAGCATTTCACTGTGAGGTCTACCTACACCTGTTGTATTCAGCATTTCACTGTGAGGTCTACTACACCTGTTGTATTCAGCATTTCACTGTGAGGTCTACCTACACCTGTTGTATTCAGCATTTCACTGTAAGGTCTACTACACCTGTTGTATTCAGCATTTCACTGTGAGGTCTACTACACCTGTTGTATTCAGCATTTCACTGTAAGGTCTACTACACCTGTTGTATTCAGCATTTCACTGTGAGGTCTACTACACCTGTTGTATTCAGCATTTCACTGTAAGGTCTACTACACCTGTTGTATTCAGCATTTCACTGTAAGGTCTACTACACCTGTTGTATTCAGCATTTCACTGTAAGGTCTACTACACCTGTTGTATTCAGCATTTCACTGTAAGGTCTACTACACCTGTTGTATTCAGCATTTCACTGTGAGGTCTACTACACCTGTTGTATTCAGCATTTCACTGTGAGGTCTACTACACCTGTTGTATTCAGCATTTCACTGTAAGGTCTACTACACCTGTTGTATTCAGCATTTCACTGTAAGGTCTACTACACCTGTTGTATTCAGCATTTCACTGTGAGGTCTACTACACCTGTTGTATTCAGCATTTCACTGTGAGGTCTACTACACCTGTTGTATTCAGCATTTCACTGTGAGGTCTACTACACCTGTTGTATTCAGCATTTCACTGTGAGGTCTACTACACCTGTTGTATTCAGCATTTCACTGTGAGGTCTATTACACCTGTTGTATTCAGCATTTCACTGTAAGGTCTACTACACCTGTTGTATTCAGCATTTCACTGTAAGGTCTACTACACCTGTTGTATTCAGCATTTCACTGTGAGGTCTACTACACCTGTTGTATTCAGCATTTCACTGTAAGGTCTACTACACCTGTTGTATTCAGCATTTCACTGTGAGGTCTACTACACCTGTTGTATTCGGCATTTCACTGTGAGGTCTACTACACCTGTTGTATTCAGCATTTCACTGTAAGGTCTACTACACCTGTTGTATTCAGCATTTCACTGTGAGGTCTACTACACCTGTTGTATTCGGCATTTCACTGTGAGGTCTACTACACCTGTTGTATTCGGCATTTCACTGTGAGGTCTATTACACCTGTTGTATTCGGCATTTCACTGTGAGGTCTACTACACCTGTTGTATTCAGCATTTCACTGTGAGGTCTACTACACCTGTTGTATTCAGCATTTCACTGTAAGGTCTACTACACCTGTTGTATTCAGCATTTCACTGTGAGGTCTACTACACCTGTTGTATTCAGCATTTCACTGTAAGGTCTACTACACCTGTTGTATTCAGCATTTCACTGTAAGGTCTACTACACCTGTTGTATTCAGCATTTCACTGTGAGGTCTACTACACCTGTTGTATTCGGCATTTCACTGTAAGGTCTACTACACCTGTTGTATTCAGCATTTCACTGTAAGGTCTACTACACCTGTTGTATTCAGCATTTCACTGTAAGGTCTACTACACCTGTTGTATTCAGCATTTCACTGTGAGGTCTACTACACCTGTTGTATTCAGCATGCGAAAGACTGGCTGGCTGACTGACTGACTGACTGTCTGGCTGACTGAATCTCTGTCTCTGCTCCCCCTGCAGGGCGCCACAGTAAAGGAGGAACTTTCCCTCGTCAATTCCACTTGTCCAATGGCAGCAAAGACTACAGCGATGGTAAGCTTGTTGAGTGTCCTTCCCTATAAGCATGCTGAAAGTCTGTTGTCAATTTGTTTACAGGAAAATAGCATTGTATCTAGTCTAACACAATTTTTTCCAAAAGTTTACAAATGGTTGGTAACAGGCTGATTGGTGGGTTATTTGAGCCAGTAAAGGGGGCTTTACTATTCTGAGGAGAATGACTTTAGTTTCCCTCCAGGCCTGAGGGAACACACTATCTAGTCGGTTTAGATTTGATAATGTGGCAAGTTTGTTTCATAGTGTAGTTCCTTCTTCTTTTTATTAAGTTCAGTCACATGATTTCTCAATTTGCAGTACGTTTGCCAATCGGCTTGCCAACGTTTGCCAATTTGAGTCTTTGAATGAAGAGATGGAGATAAAACTGTCCAGTTTGAGTGTTTGTTGCAGCTCGTTCCAGTCGCTAGCTGCAGTGAACTGAGACGAGGAGCGACCCAGGGATGTGTGTTCTTTGGGGACCTTTAACAGAATGTGACTGGCAGAACGGGTGTTGTATGTGGAGGATGAGGGCTGCAGTAGATATCTCAGATAAGGGGGAGTGAGGCCTAACAGGCTGACTACACTGCTCGCGTCGCGTGCGCAGGCATGACAAAATACATTTAGAAATCTATATTATTCAATTATTGCACCCACACTGCTCGCGCGCGCCAACGAGCGTCTGCGTTGCCAAGGGCTAAAATAGAAGTCAGTTCTATTTTCTATTTTTAAACCTCCAAGTAAATGTTACCAGGTTTTTAAGCCTCAGTTTCAACGTGTCCATAATATGCGTAATATCTTTCATCACCAGAGGGTGATAGTTTGTAGTATGCTTGCTTTTACGGTCCATTGTCGTACTTAGAACTGTGTGTGTATGCGTGTGTGCTCTTTAGTAAAATGAACATGGTTATGCATAAATATTAACGTGTGTGTGTGTGTCCAGGTCGGAGGACCTTCCCTCGGAGCTTCATGCCTCAGGAGAACCTGTTTCAGCTGGTTCCATCCAGTCAGTCCCGGAGTTACAACGGAGACAGCACTCTACAGTACAGCGACCTCAGAACACTGGGCCGAGTCACAGAGAAGAGCTGCCCCCGCAAGGAAGCACCCAAATGTGAGTTACACCCCAATATAGACTTCCTGGTTACATTCAGACATACCAGACCCTCTAATGACTTCCTGGTTACATTCAGACATACCAGACCCTCTAATGACTTCCTTGTTACATTCAGACATACCAGACCCTCTAATGACTTCCTGGTTACATTCAGACATACCAGACCCTCTAATGACTTCCTGGTTACATTCAGACATACCAGACCCTCTAATGACTTCCTGGTTACATTCAGACATACCAGACCCTCTAATGACCTCCTGGTTACATACCAGACCCTCTAATGACCTCCTGGTTACATTCAGACATACCAGACCCTCTAATGACCTCCTGGTTACATACCAGACCCTCTAATGACCTCCTGGTTACATTCAGACATACCAGACCCGCTAATGACTTCCTGGTTACATTCAGACATACCAGACCCTCTAATGACTTCCTGGTTACATTCAGACATACCAGGCCCTCTAATGACTTCCTGGTTACATACCAGACCCTCTAATGACTTCCTGGTTACATACCAGACCCTCTAATGACTTCCTGGTTACATTCAGACATACCAGGCCCTCTAATGACTTCCTGATTACATTCAGACATACCAGACCCTCTAATGACTTCCTGGTTACATTCAGACATACCAGACCCTCTAATGACCTCCTGGTTACATTCAGACATACCAGACCCTCTAATGACTTCCTGGTTACATTCAGACATACCAGACCCATACCAGACCCTCTAATGACTTCCTGGTTACATTCAGACATACCAGACCCTCTAATGACCTCCTGGTTACATTCAGACATACCAGACCCTCTAATGACCTCCTGGTTACATTCAGACATACCAGACCCTCTAATGACTTCCTGGTTACATTCAGACATACCAGACCCTCTAATGACCTCCTGGTTACATACCAGACCCTCTAATGACTTCCTGGTTACATTCAGACATACCAGACCCTCTAATGACTTCCTGGTTACATTCAGACATACCAGACCCTCTAATGACCTCCTGGTTACATTCAGACATACCAGACCCTCTAATGACTTCCTGGTTACATTCAGACATACCAGACCCTCTAATGACTTCCTGGTTACATTCAGACATACCAGACCCTCTAATGACTTCCTGGTTACATACCAGACCCTCTAATGACTTCCTGGTTACATACCAGACCCTCTAATGACTTACTGGTTACATTCAGACATACCAGACCCTCTAATGACTTCCTGGTTACATTCAGACATACCAGACCCTCTAATGACTTCCTGGTTACATTCAGACATACCAGACCCTCTAATGACTTCCTGGTTACATTCAGACATACCAGACCCTCTAATGACTTCCTGGTTACATTCAGACATACCAGACCCTCTAATGACCTCCTGGTTACATACCAGACCCTCTAATGACTTCCTGGTTACATTCTGACATACCAGACCCTCTAACTACTTCCTGGTTACATTCAGACATACCAGACCCTCTAATGACCTCCTGGTTACATTCAGACATACCAGACCCTCTAATGACTTCCTGGTTACATACCAGACCCTCTAATGACTTCCTGGTTACATTCAGACATACCAGACCCTCTAATGACCTCCTGGTTACATTCTGACATACCAGACCCTCTAATGACTTCCTGGTTACATTCAGACATACCAGGCCCTCTAATGACTTCCTGGTTTCATTCAGACATACCAGACCCTCTAACGACCCTCTAACGGTTCTCTGACAGACGGCTGATGGTTCTCTGCCAGACGGCTGTTGGTTCTCTGACAGACGGCTGATGGTTCTCTGACAGACGGCTGATGGTTCTCTGACAGACGGCTGATGGTTCTCTGACAGACGGCTGATGGTTCTCTGACAGACGGCTGATGGTTCTCTGACAGACGGCTGATGGTTCTCTGACAGACGGCTGATGGTTCTCTGCCAGACGGCTGATGGTTCTCTGCCAGACGGCTGATGGTTCTCTGCCAGACGGCTGATGGTTCTCTGCCAGATGACTAAGAGACTAAGTTATATTATAGTATGTTGAGGATGTTGAGGTGAACTCTGTTGACGTCCTCTAGACTCTCTCTTTTACGATAAATCTCTGAGCAACAGGAAACTGTAAACTGAATGTGGTTTGACTTCCTGTTTCTTGGTTTTCCCGTCTTGATAGTTTAATAGTCCGGTCTGGCGGTGATTAACCAGGATGCTCTACTACAGTTAGGGTTAGATGCAGCCTGTTCATAGGGAAGGTAACAAGGAGACGCAGCCTGTTCATAGGGAAGGTAACAAGGAGACGCAGCCTGTTCATAGGGAAGGTAACAAGGAGACGCAGCCTGTTCATAGGGAAGGTAACAAGGAGATGCAGCCTGTTCATAGGGAAGGTAACAAGGAGATGCAGCCTGTTCATAGGGAAGGTAACAAGGAGATGCAGCCTGTTCATAGGGAAGGTAACAAGGAGATGCAGCCTGTTCATAGGGAAGGTAACAAGGAGATGCAGCCTGTTCATAGGGAAGGTAACAAGGAGACGCAGCCTGTTCATAGGGAAGGTAACAAGGAGACGCAGCCTGTTCATAGGGAAGGTAACAAGGAGACGCAGCCTGTTCATAGGGAAGGTAACAAGGAGACGCAGCCTGTTCATAGGCAAGGTAACAAGGAGATGCAGCCTGTTCATAGGGAAGGTAACAAGGAGACGCAGCCTGTTCATAGGGAAGGTAACAAGGAGATGCAGCCTGTTCATAGGGAAGGTAACAAGGAGACGCAGCCTGTTCATAGGGAAGGTAACAAGGATATGCAGCCTGTTCATAGGGAAGGTAACAAGGAGACGCAGCCTGTTCATAGGGAAGGTAACAAGGAGATGCAGCCTGTTCATAGGGAAGGTAACAAGGAGATGCAGCCTGTTCATAGGGAAGGTAACAAGGAGATGCAGCCTGTTCATAGGGAAGGTAACAAGGACATGCAGCCTGTTCATAGGGAAGGTAACAAGGAGACGCAGCCTGTTCATAGGGAAGGTAACAAGGAGATGCAGCCTGTTCATAGGGAAGGTAACAAGGAGACGCAGCCTGTTCATAGGGAAGGTAACAAGGAGATGCAGCCTGTTCATAGGGAAAGTAACAAGGAGATGCAGCCTGTTCATAGGGAAGGTAACAAGGAGACGCAGCCTGTTCATAGGGAAGGTAACAAGGACATGCAGCCTGTTCATAGGGAAGGTAACAAGGAGATGCAGCCTGTTCATAGGGAAGGTAACAAGGAGATGCAGCCTGTTCATAGGGAAGGTAACAAGGAGATGCAGCCTGTTCATAGGGAAGGTAACAAGGAGACGCAGCCTGTTCATAGGGAAGGTAACAAGGAGACGCAGCCTGTTCATAGGGAAGGTAACAAGGAGATGCAGCCTGTTCATAGGGAAGGTAACAAGGAGACGCAGCCTGTTCATAGGGAAGGTAACAAGGAGATGCAGCCTGTTCATAGGGAAGGTAACAAGGAGACGCAGCCTGTTCATAGGGAAGGTAACAAGGAGACGCAGCCTGTTCATAGGGAAGGTAACAAGGAGTTAGGATACATCCCAAATGGCACCCCTGGGGCTCTGGTCAAAGCAGTGCATTGTGGGGAATATAGTGCCGTTTGATTTAGGAGACGTTCTCAGTCCGAGCATCTCTGGGGGTTTATCTAATACAGTCAGTCTGGGTTCAGTTATAGTGTACTGGGTTACTGACTCAGTCAGTCTGGGTTCAGTTATAGTGTACTGGGTTACTGACTCAGCCAGTCTGGGTTCAGTTAGTGTACTGGGTTACTGACCCAGTCAGTCTGGGTTCAGTTATAGTGTACTGGGTTACTGACTCAGTCAGTCTGGGTTCAGTTATAGTGTACTGGGTTACTGACTCAGTCTGGGTTCAGTTATAGTGTACTGGGTTACTGACTCAGTCTGTCTGGGTTCAGTTATAGTGTACTGGGTTACTGACTCAGTCAGTCTGGGTTCAGTTATAGTGTACTGGGTTACTGACTCAGTCAGTCTGGGTTCAGTTATAGTGTACTGGGTTACTGACCCAGTCTGGGTTCAGTTATAGTGTACTGGGTTACTGACTCAGCCAGTCTGGGTTCAGTTATAATGTACTGGGTTACTGACTCAGTCTGGGTTCAGTTATAGTGTACTGGGTTACTGAGTCAGTCTGGGTTCAGTTATAGTGTACTGGGTTACTGACTCAGTCTGGGTTCAGTTATAGTGTACTGGGTTACTGACTCAGTCTGGGTTCAGTTATAGTGTACTGGGTTACTGACTCAGTCTGTCTGGGTTCAGTTATAGTGTACTGGGTTACTGACTCAGTCTGTCTGGGTTCAGTTATAGTGTACTGGGTTACTGACCCAGTCTGGGTTCAGTTATAGTGTACTGGGTTACTGACCCAGTCAGTCTGGGTTCAGTTATAGTGTACTGGGTTACTGACTCAGTCAGTCTGGGTTCAGTTATAGTGTACTGGGTTACTGACCCAGTCTGGGTTCAGTTATAGTGTACTGGGTTACTGACCCAGTCTGGGTTCAGTTATAGTGTGCTGGGTTACTGACCCAGTCTGGGTTCAGTTATAGTGTACTGGGTTACTGACTCACAGCCAGTCTGGGTTCAGTTATAGTGTACTGGGTTACTGACCCAGTCTGGGTTCAGTTATAGTGTACTGGGTTGGTACGCCGGAGACGTGTGGGAGTTGTGTGGGAGTTGGTACGCCGGAGACGTGTGGGAGTTGGTACGCCGGAGACGTGTGGGAGTTGGTACGCCGGAGACGTGCGGGAGTTGGTACGTCGGAGACGTGAGGGAGTTGGTACGCCGGAGACGTGTGGGAGACGTGCGGGAGTTGGTACGCCGGAGACGTGTGGGAGACGTGCGGGAGTTGGTACGCCGGAGACGTGCGGGAGTTGGTATGCCGGAGACGTGCGGGAGTTGGTATGCCGGAGACGTGCGGGAGTTGGTACGCCGGAGACGTGCGGGAGTTGGTACGTCGGAGACGTGAGGGAGTTGGTACGTCGGAGACGTGCGGGAGACGGTACGCCGGAGACGTGCGGGAGACGTGTGGGAGTTGGTACGCCGGAGACGTGTGGGAGTTGGTACGCCGGAGACGTGAGGGAGTTGGTACGCCGGAGACGTGAGGGAGTTGGTACGCCGGAGACGTGCGGGAGTTGGTACGCCGGAGACGTGCGGGAGTTGGTACGCCGGAGACGTGCGGGAGTTGGTACGCCGGAGACGTGCGGGAGTTGGTACGCCGGAGACGTGCGGGAGTTGCTACGTCGGAGACGTGCGGGAGTTGGTACGCCGGAGACGTGCGGGAGTTGGTACGCCGGAGACGTGCGGGAGTTGGTACGTCGGAGACGTGCGGGAGTTGGTACGCCTGAGACGTGCGGGAGTTGGTACGCCTGAGACGTGCGGGAGTTGGTACGCCTGAGACGTGCGGGAGTTGGTACGCCTGAGACGTGCGGGAGTTGGTACGCCGGAGACGTGCGGGAGTTGGTACGCCGGAGACGTGCGGGAGTTGGTACGCCGGAGACGTGCGGGAGTTGGTACGCCGGAGACGTGCGGGAGTTGGTACGCCGGAGACGTGTGGGAGACGTGTGGGACTTGGTACGCCGGAGACGTGTGGGAGTTGGTACGCCGGAGACGTGTGGGAGTTGGTACGCCGGAGACGTGTGGGAGTTGGTACGCCGGAGACGTGTGGGAGTTGGTACGCCGGAGACGTGTGGGAGACGTGTGGGAGTTGCTACGCCGGAGACGTGTGGGAGTTGCTACGCCGGAGACGTGTGGGAGTTGCTACGCCGGAGACGTGTGGGAGTTGGTACGCCGGAGACGTGTGGGAGACGTGTGGGAGTTGGTACGCCGGAGACGTGTGGGAGTTGGTACGCCGGAGACGTGTGGGAGTTGGTACGCCGGAGACGTGTGGGAGTTGCTACGCCGGAGACGTGTGGGAGTTGCTACGCCGGAGACGTGTGGGAGTTGGTACGCCGGAGACGTGTGGGAGACGTGTGGGAGTTGGTACGCCGGAGACGTGCGGGAGTTGGTACGCCGGAGACGTGCGGGAGTTGGTACGTCGGAGACGTGAGGGAGTTGGTACGTCGGAGACATGCGAGAGACGTGTGGGAGTTGGTACGCCGGAGACGTGTGGGAGTTGGTACGCCGGAGACGTGTGGGAGTTGGTACGCCGGAGACGTGTGGGAGACGTGTGGGAGACGTGTGGGACTTGGTACGCCGGAGACGTGTGGGAGTTGGTACGCCGGAGACGTGTGGGAGACGTGTGGGAGTTGGTACGCCGGAGACGTGTGGGAGTTGGTACGCCGGAGACGTGTGGGAGACGTGTGGGAGTTGGTACGCCGGAGACGTGTGGGAGTTGGTACGCCGGAGACGTGTGGGAGACGTGCGGGAGTTGGTACGCCGGAGACGTGCGGGAGTTGGTACGCCGGAGACGTGCGGGAGTTGGTACGCCGGAGACGTGCGGGAGTTGGTACGCCGGAGACGTGCGGTGTGTTCTCCTAGTTTATAACGTGTTGTGTATTCTGTCTCATAGCTCCGCAGGCGCCGGTGAACTGGCGTCAGGGGAAGCTGCTGGGTCGTGGGGCGTTTGGGGAGGTATACCTCTGTTACGACGCCGACACCGGACGGGAGCTGGCCGCCAAACAGGTGCCCTTTGACCCCGACTGTCAGGAAACCAGCAAGGTGAGTGGGAAGGATCAGATTTACCTGTCAAAATACAGAGCTGCCTGAGAACACAGATTTACCCCCCCCTCTCTCTATTTATCTCTATTTATCTCCCTTCTATTTTTCTCCCCCTTTATCTCCCCCCTCTCTCCCTTCTATTTTTCTCCCCCTTTATCTCCCCCCTCTCTCCCTATTCCTCTCCCCCCTCCAGGAGGTGAATGCTCTGGAGTGTGAGGTGCAGCTGTTGAAGAACCTGCATCATGAGCGGATCGTTCAGTACTACGGGTCTTCCAGGGACCTGGAGAAGAGGAAACTCACCATCTTTGTTGAGTTCATGCCTGGGGTGCGTAGGAGGCGGCTGGGCTGCGTAGGAGGCGGCTGGGCTGCGTAGGAGGCGGCTGGGGGTGCGTAGGAGGCGGCTGGGCTGCGTAGGAGGCGGCTGGGCTGCGTAGGAGGCGGCTGGGGGTGCGTAGGAGGCGGCTGGGCTGCGTAGGAGGCGGCTGGGCTGCGTAGGAGGCGGCTGGGCTGCGTAGGAGGCGGCTGGGGGTGCGTAGGAGGCGGCTGGGCTGCGTAGGAGGCGGCTGGGGGTGCGTAGGAGGCGGCTGGGCTGCGTAGGAGGCGGCTGGGCTGCGTAGGAGGCGGCTGGGGGTGCGTAGGAGGCGGCTGGGCTGCGTAGGAGGCGGCTGGGCTGCGTAGGAGGCGGCTGGGGGTGCGTAGGAGGCGGCTGGGGGTGCGTAGGAGGCGGCTGGGGGTGCGTAGGAGGCGGCTGGGCTGCGTAGGAGGCGGCTGGGCTGCGTAGGAGGCGGCTGGGCTGCGTAGGAGGCGGCTGGGCTGCGTAGGAGGCGGCTGGGGGTGCGTAGGAGGCGGCTGGGGGTGCGTAGGAGGCGGCTGGGGGTGCGTAGGAGGCGGCTGGGGGTGCGTAGGAGGCGGCTGGGGGTGCGTAGGAGGCGGCTGGGGGTGCGTAGGAGGCGGCTGGGGGTGCGTAGGAGGCGGCTGGGGTGCGTAGGAGGCGGCTGGGGTGCGTAGGAGGCGGCTGGGGTGCGTAGGAGGCGGCTGGGGTGCGTAGGAGGCGGCTGGGGTGCGTAGGAGGCGGCTGGGGTGCGTAGGAGGCGGCTGGGGTGCGTAGGAGGCGGCCGGGCCGCGTAGTAGTAGGAGGCGGCCGGGCCGCGTAGTAGGAGGAGGCGGCCGGGCCGCGTAGTAGGAGGCGGCCGGGCCGCGTAGGAGGTCGGCCGGGCCGCGTAGGAGGTCGGCTGGGCCGCGTAGTAGGTCGGCTGGGCTGCGTCTGTTAGATTTGGACTGTTGATGTGGTGCGTGATGTTAGCATGAAGACCAGCAGACTTTAAAACAGACTGGTTTACCATCTGAACATTGAGTAGAATAGAAGTAGACTATTTTCCTTCAGGCATCGGAGACAGACAGCCTTTCAGAACGGTTTACCTGCCAACCCCAAATCAACCCACTGCACTCCGCCGTGTCACCAGCTCTCATATCCAGTCGTTCCTGTCAGCAGAACACCAGGGTTTATGAGGTCACTGTAAACCAGGACCTTAATGAGTAGCAGTCATCCCTCCTCCTCTTTACCCAGTCCCAATTCTTTATTTAACCAGACCTCTCTGCCCCCTCCTCTTTACCCAGTCCCAATTCTTTATTTAACTAGACCTCTCTGCCCCTCCTCCTCTTTACCCAGTCCCAATTCTTTATTTAACCAGACCTCTCAGCCCCCCTCCTCTTTACCCAGTCCCAATTCTTTATTTAACCAGACCTCTCTGCCCCCTCCTCTTTACCCAGTCCCAATTCTTTATTTAACCAGACCTCTCAGCCCCCCTCCTCTTTACCCAGTCCCAATTCTTTATTTAACTAGACCTCTCTGCCCCCCTCCTCTTTACCCAGTCCCAATTCTTTATTTAACTAGACCTCTCTGCCCCCCTCCTCTTTACCCAGTCCCAATTCTTTATTTAACTAGACCTCTCTGACCCCCTCTTTACCCAGTCCCAATTCTTTATTTAACTAGACCTCTCTGCCCCCCTCCTCTTTACCCAGTCCCAATTCTTTATTTAACTAGACCTCTCTGCCCTCCTCCTCTTTACCCAGTCCCAATTCTTTATTTAACTAGACCTCTCTGCCCCTCCTCCTCTTTACCCAGTCCCAATTCTTTATTTAACTAGACCTCTCTGCCCCTCCTCCTCTTTACCCAGTCCCAATTCTTTATTTAACTAGACCTCTCTGCCCCCCTCCTCTTTACCCAGTCCCAATTCTTTATTTAACTAGACCTCTCTGCCCCCCTCCTCTTTACCCAGTCCCAATTCTTTATTTAACTAGACCTCTCTGACCCCCTCTTTACCCAGTCCCAATTCTTTATTTAACTAGACCTCTCTGCCCCCCTCCTCTTTACCCAGTCCCAATTCTTTATTTAACTAGACCTCTCTGCCCCCCTCCTCTTTACCCAGTCCCAATTCTTTATTTAACTAGACCTCTCTGCCCCCCTCCTCTTTACCCAGTCCCAATTCTTTATTTAACTAGACCTCTCTGCCCCCCTCCTCTTTACCCAGTCCCAATTCTTTATTTAACTAGACCTCTCTGCCCCCCTCCTCTTTACCCAGTCCCAATTCTTTATTTAACTAGACCTCTCTGCCCCTCCTCCTCTTTACCCAGTCCCAATTCTTTATTTAACTAGACCTCTCTGCCCCCCTCCTCTTTACCCAGTCCCAATTCTTTGTTTAACTAGACCTCTCTGCCCCCCTCCTCTTTACCCAGTCCCAATTCTTTATTTAACTAGACCTCTCTGCCCCCCTCCTCTTTACCCAGTCCCAATTCTTTATTTAACTAGACCTCTCTGCCCCCCTCCTCTTTACCCAGTCCCAATTCTTTATTTAACTAGACCTCTCTGCCCCCCTCCTCTTTACCCAGTCCCAATTCTTTATTTAACTAGACCTCTCTGCCCCCTCCTCTTTACCCAGTCCCAATTCTTTATTTAACTAGACCTCTCTGCCCCTCCTCCTCTTTACCCAGTCCCAATTCTTTATTTAACCAGACCTCTCTGCCCCTCCTCCTCTTTACCCAGTCCCAATTCTTTATTTAACTAGACCTCTCTGCCCCTCCTCCTCTTTACCCAGTCCCAATTCTTTATTTAACTAGACCTCTCTGCCCCCCTCCTCTTTACCCAGTCCCAATTCTTTATTTAACTAGACCTCTCTGCCCCTCCTCCTCTTTACCCAGTCCCAATTCTTTATTTAACTAGACCTCTCTGCCCCCCTCCTCTTTACCCAGTCCCAATTCTTTGTTTAACTAGACCTCTCTGCCCCCCTCCTCTTTACCCAGTCCCAATTCTTTATTTAACTAGACCTCTCTGCCCCTCCTCCTCTTTACCCAGTCCCAATTCTTTATTTAACTAGACCTTTCTGCCCCCCTCCTCTTTACCCAGTCCCAATTCTTTATTTAACTAGACCTCTCTGCCCCCTCCTCTTTACCCAGTCCCAATTCTTTATTTAACTAGACCTCTCTGCCCCCCTCCTCTTTACCCAGTCCCAATTCTTTATTTAACTAGACCTCTCTGCCCCCCTCCTCTTTACCCAGTCCCAATTCTTTATTTAACTAGACCTCTCTGCCCCTCCTCCTCTTTACCCAGTCCCAATTCTTTATTTAACTAGACCTCTCTGCCCCCCTCTTTACCCAGTCCCAATTCTTTATTTAACTAGACCTCTCTGCCCCCCTCCTCTTTACCCAGTCCCAATTCTTTATTTAACTAGACCTCTCTGCCCCCCTCCTCTTTACCCAGTCCCAATTCTTTATTTAACTAGACCTCTCTGCCCCCCTCCTCTTTACCCAGTCCCAATTCTTTATTTAACTAGACCTCTCTGCCCCCCTCCTCTTTACCCAGTCCCAATTCTTTATTTAACTAGACCTCTCTGCCCCCCTCCTCTTTACCCAGTCCCAATTCTTTATTTAACTAGACCTCTCTGCCCCCCTCCTCTTTACCCAGTCCCAATTCTTTATTTAACTAGACCTCTCTGACCCCCTCTTTACCCAGTCCCAATTCTTTATTTAACTAGACCTCTCTGCCCCCCTCCTCTTTACCCAGTCCCAATTCTTTATTTAACTAGACCTCTCTGCCCCCCTCCTCTTTACCCAGTCCCAATTCTTTATTTAACTAGACCTCTCTGCCCCCCTCCTCTTTACCCAGTCCCAATTCTTTATTTAACTAGACCTCTCTGCTCCTCCTCCTCTTTACCCAGTCCCAATTCTTTATTTAACTAGACCTCTCTGCCCCCCTCCTCTTTACCCAGTCCCAATTCTTTATTTAACTAGACCTCTCTGCCCCCCTCCTCTTTACCCAGTCCCAATTCTTTATTTAACTAGACCTCTCTGCCCCCCACCTCTTTACCCAGTCCCAATTCTTTATTTAACTAGACCTCTCTGCCCCTCCTCCTCTTTACCCAGTCCCAATTCTTTATTTAACCAGACCTCTCTGCCCCCCCCCCCCACCCCCCTCACTGTCCCAGTCCTCTCGGCCTCCCCCACTGTCCCAGGTCTCTCTGCCCCAGGTCTCTGCCCTAGTGGCCCCTGTTATTACTGTCCCAGTCCTCTCTGCCCCCCCCTCACTGTCCCAGGTCTCTCTGCCCCCCCCCCCCCCCCCCCCCCCCCCTCACTGTCCCAGTCCTCTCTGCCCTAGTGGCCCCTGTTATTACTGTCCCAGTCCTCTCTGCCCCCCCTCACTGTCCCAGGTCTCTCTGCCCCCCCCCCCCCCTCACTGTCCCAGGTCTCTCTGCCCCCCCCCCCCCCTCACTGTCCCAGTCCTCTCTGCCTCCCCCACTGTCCCAGGTCTCTCTGCCCCCCCCCCCCCTCACTGTCCCATGTCTCTCTGCCCTCCCCCCCCCCCTCACTGTCCCAGTGCTCTCTGCCTCCCCCACTGTCCCAGTCCTCTCTGCCTCCCCCACTGTCCCAATCCTCTCTGCCCCCCCCCCCTCACTGTCCCAGGTCTCTCTGCCCCCCCCCCCCCCCCCCCCCCCACTGTCCCAGTCCTCTCTGCCTCCCCCACTGTCCCAATCCTCTCTGCCCCCCCCCCCTCACTGTCCCAGGTCTCTCTGCCCCCCCCCCCCCCCACTGTCCCAGTCCTCTCTGTCCTCTCTGCCCTCCCTCACTGTCCCAGGTCTCTCTGCCCCCGCCCCCCCCCTCACTGTCCCAGGTCTCTCTGCCCCCCCCCCCCCCCTCACTGTCCCAGTCCTCTCTGCCCCCCCTCCCCCCTCACTGTCCCAGTCCTCTCTGCCCCCCCCCCCCCTCACTGTCCCAGACCTCTCTGCCCCCCCTCACTATCCCAGTCCTCTCTGCCGCCCCTCACTGTCCCAGGTCTCTCTGCCTCCCCCCCTCACTGTCCCAGGTCTCTCTGCCCCCCCCCCCCCTCACTATCCCAGGTCTCTCTGCCCCTCCCTCACTGTCCCAGTCCTCTCTGCCCCCCCCCCCCCTCACCGTCCCAGTCCTCTCTGCCCCCCCCCTCACTGTCTCAGGTCTCTCTGCCCCCCCCCCCCCCTCACTGTCCCAGGTCTCTCTGCCCCTCCCTCACTGTCCCAGTCCTCTCTGCCCCCCCTCACTGTCCCAGGTCTCTCTGCCCCCCTCACTGTCCCAGGTCTCTCTGCCCCCCCCCCCCTCACTGTCCCAGTCCTCTCTGCCCCTCCCCCCCCCCCACTATCACAGTCCTCTTCTGCCCCCCCTCACTGTCCCATGTCTCTCTACCCCTCCCTCACTGTCCCAGTCCTCTCTGCCCCCCCCCCCCCCCCACTATCCCAGTCCTCTCTGCCCTCCCTCACTATCCCAGGTCTCTCTACCCCTCCCTCACTGTCCCAGTCCTCTCTGCCCCCCCTCACTGTCCCAGGTCTCTCTGCCCCCCCCCCCCCTCACTGTCCCAGGTCTCTCTGCCCCCCCCCCCCCCCCACTATCCCAGTCCTCTCTGCCCCCCTCACTGTCCCAGGTCTCTCTGCCCCCCCCCCCCCTCACTGTCCCAGTCCTCTCTGCCCCCCCCCCCTCACTGTCCCAGTCCTCTCTGCCCTCCCCCCCCTCACTGTCCCAGTCCTCTCTGCCCCCCCCCCCCCTCACTGTCCCAGGTCTCTCTGCCCCTCCCTCACTGTCCCAGTCCTCTCTGCCCCCCCTCACTGTCCCAGGTCTCTCTGCCCCCCCCCCTCACTGTCCCAGTCCTCTCTGCCCCCCCCCCCCCCACTGTCCCAGTCCTCTCTGTCCTCTCTGCCCCCCCTCACTGTCCCAGTCCTCTCTGCCCCCCCCCCCCACTGTCCCAGTCCTCTCTGCCTCCCCCACTGTCCCATTCCTCTCTGTCCTCTCTGCCCCCCCTCACTGTCCCAGTCCTCTCTGCCCCCCCCTTTCCCCCCCTCACTGTCCCAGGTCTCTCTGCCCCTCCCTCACTGTCCCAGTCCTCTCTGCCCCCCCTCACTGTCCCAGGTCTCTCTGCCCCCCCCCCCCCTCACTGTCCCAGGTCTCTCTGCCCCCCCCCCCCCTCACTGTCCCAGTCCTCTCTGCCTCCCCCACTGTCCCAGGTCTCTCTGCCCCCCCCCCCCCCCCCCCCCCCCGCCCTCTCTGCCCTAGTGGCCCCTGTTATTACTGTCCCAGGTCTCTCTGCCTCCCTCCCTCACTGTCCCAGGTCTCTCTGCCCCCCCCCCCCCCCCCCCTGTCCCAGTCCTCTCTGCCCCCCCCCCTCACTGTCCCAGTCCTCTCTGCCCCCCCCCCCTCACTGTCCCAGTCCTCTCTGCCCCCCCTCACTATCCCAGTCCTCTCTGCCGCCCCTCACTGTCCCAGGTCTCTCTGCCTCCCCCCCTCACTGTCCCAGGTCTCTCTGCCCCCCCCCCCTCACTATCCCAGGTCTCTCTGCCCCTCCCTCACTGTCCCAGTCCTCTCTGCCCCCCCCTCACTGTCCCAGTCCTCTCTGCCCCCCCCCCCCTCACTTTCTCAGGTCTCTCTGCCCCCCCCCTCACTGTCCCAGTCCTCTCTGCCCCCCCCCCCCCCCCCCCACTATCACAGTCCTCTTCTGCCCCCCCTCACTGTCCCATGTCTCTCTACCCCTCCCTCACTATCCCAGTCCTCTCTGCCCTCCCTCACTATCCCAGGTCTCTCTACCCCTCCCTCACTGTCCCAGTCCTCTCTGCCCCCCCTCACTGTCCCAGGTCTCTCTGCCCCCCCCCCCCCTCACTGTCCCAGGTCTCTCTGCCCCCCCCCCCCCCCCACTATCCCAGTCCTCTCTGCCCCCCCTCACTGTCCCAGGTCTCTCTGCCCCCCCCCCCCCCCCCTCACTGTCCCAGTCCTCTCTGCCCCCCCCCCCCCCCTCACTGTCCCAGTCCTCTCTGCCCTCCCCCCCTCACTGTCCCAGTCCTCTCTGCCCCCCCCCCCCCTCACTGTCCCAGTCCTCTCTGCCCCCCCCCCTCACTGTCCCAGGTCTCTCTGCCCTCCCTCACTATCCCAGGTCTCTCTACCCCTCCCTCACTGTCCCAGTCCTCTCTGCCCCCCCTCACTGTCCCAGGTCTCTCTGCCCCCCCACCCCCTCACTGTCCCAGTCCTCTCTGCCCCCCCCCCCCCACTGTCCCAGTCCTCTCTGCCTCCCCCACTGTCCCATTCCTCTCTGTCCTCTCTGTCCCCCCCCCCTCACTGTCCCAGGTCTCTCTGCCCCCCCCCCCCTCACTGTCCCAGGTCTCTCTGCCCCCCCCCCCCCCCTCACTGTCCCAGTCCTCTCTGCCTCCCCCACTGTCCCAGGTCTCTCTGCCCCCCCCCCCCCCGCCCTCTCTGCCCTAGTGGCCCCTGTTATTACTGTCCCAGGTCTCTCTGCCTCCCTCCCTCACTGTCCCAGGTCTCTCTGCCCCCCCCCCCCACTGTCCCAGTCCTCTCTGCCCCCCCCCCTCACTGTCCCAGTCCTCTCTGCCCCCCCTCCCCCCTCACTGTCCCAGTCCTCTCTGCCCCCCCCCCCTCACCGTCCCAGTCCTCTCTGCCCCCCCCCTCACTGTCTCAGGTCTCTCTGCCCCCCCCCCCTCACTGTCCCAGGTCTCTCTGCCCCTCCCTCACTGTCCCAGTCCTCTCTGCCCCCCCCTCACTATCCCAGTCCTCTCTGCCGCCCCTCACTGTCCCAAGTCTCTCTGCCTCCCCCCCTCACTGTCCCAGGTCTCTCTGCCCCCCCCCCCCCTCACTATCCCAGGTCTCTCTGCCCCTCCCTCACTGTCCCAGTCCTCTCTGCCCCCCCCCCTCACTGTCCCAGTCCTCTCTGCCCCCCCCTCACTTTCTCAGATCTCTCTGCCCCCCCCCCCCTCACTGTCCCAGGTCTCTCTGCCCCTCCCTCACTGTCCCAGTCCTCTCTGCCCCCCCTCACTGTCCCAGGTCTCTCTGCCCCCCTCACTGTCCCAGGTCTCTCTGCCCCCCCCCCCCCCACTGTCCCAGTCCTCTCTGCCCCCCCCCCCCCCCCCCACTATCACAGTCCTCTTCTGCCCCCCCTCACTGTCCCAGGTCTCTCTACCCCTCCCTCACTGTCCCAGTCCTCTCTGCCCCCCCCCCCACTATCCCAGTCCTCTCTGCCCTCCCTCACTATCCCAGGTCTCTCTACCCCTCCCTCACTGTCCCAGTCCTCTCTGCCCCCCCTCACTGTCCCAGGTCTCTCTGCCCCCCCCCCTCACTGTCCCAGTCCTCTCTGGCCCCCCCCCCCACTATCCCAGTCCTCTCTGCCCCCCCTCACTGTCCCAGGTCTCTCTGCCCCCCCCCCCCTCACTGTCCCAGGTCTCTCTGCCCCCCCCCCCCCTCACTGTCCCAGGTCTCTCTGCCCCCCCCCCCCCTCACTGTCCCAGTCCTCTCTGCCCCCCCCCTCACTGTCCCAGTCCTCTCTGCCCCCCCCCCTCACTGTCCCAGTCCTCTCTGCCCCCCCCCCCTCACTGTCCCAGGTCTCTCTGCCCCCCCTCACTGTCCCAGGTCTCTCTGCCCCCCCCCCTCACTATCCCAGGTCTCTCTGCCCCTCCCTCACTGTCCCAGTCCTCTCTGCCCCCCCCTCACTGTCCCAGGTCTCTCTGCCCCCCCCCCCCCTCACTGTCCCAGTCCTCTCTGCCCCCCCCCACTATCCCAGTCCTCTCTGCCCCCCCTCACTGTCCCAGGTCTCTCTGCCCCCCCCCCCTCACTGTCCCAGTCCTCTCTGCCCCCCCCCATCACTGTCCCAGTCCTCTCTGCCCCTCCCTCACTGTCCCAGTCCTCTCTGCCCCCCCTCACTGTCCCAGGTCTCTCTGCCTCCCCCCCTCACTGTCCCAGTCCTCTCTGCCCCCCCCCCCCCACTATCCCAGTCCTCTCTGGCCCCCCTCACTGTCCCAGGTCTCTCTGCCCCCCCCCCTCACTGTCCCAGTCCTCTCCGCCCTAGTGGCCCCTGTTATTACTGTCCCAGTCCTCTCTGCCCCCCCTCACTGTCCCAGGTCTCTCTGCCCCCCCCCCCCCTCACTGTCCCAGTCCTCTCTGCCCCCCCCCACTATCCCAGTCCTCTCTGCCCTCCCTCACTATCCCAGGTCTCTCTACCCCTCCCTCACTGTCCCAGGTCTCTCTGCCCCCCTCACTGTCCCAGGTCTCTCTGCCCCCCCCCCACTGTCTCAGTCCTCTCTGCCCCCCCCCCCCCCCCCCCACTATCACAGTCCTCTTCTGCCCCCCCTCACTGTCCCAGGTCTCTCTACCCCTCCCTCACTGTCCCAGTCCTCTCTGCCCCCCCCCCCCTCACTGTCCCAGTCCTCTCTGCCCCCCCCCCCCCCCCACTGTCCCAGTCCTCTCTGCCTCCCCCACTGTCCCATTCCTCTCTGTCCTCTCTGCCCCCCCTCACTGTCCCAGGTCTCTCTGCCCCCCCCCCTCACTGTCCCAGGTCTCTCTGCCCCCCCCCCCCCACTGTCCCAGTCCTCTATGCCCCCCCCCCCCCTCACTGTCCCAGTCCTCTCTGCCCCCCCCCCCCCCCCCACTATCACAGTCCTCTTCTGCCCCCCCTCACTGTCCCAGGTCTCTCTACCCCTCCCTCACTGTCCCAGTCCTCTCTGCCCCCCCCCCCCTCACTGTCCCAGTCCTCTCTGCCCCCCCCCCCCCCCCCACTGTCCCAGTCCTCTCTGCCTCCCCCACTGTCCCATTCCTCTCTGTCCTCTCTGCCCCCCCTCACTGTCCCAGGTCTCTCTGCCCCCCCCCCCTCACTGTCCCAGGTCTCTCTGCCCCCCCCCCCCCCCCTCACTGTCCCAGTCCTCTCTGCCTCCCCCACTGTCCCAGGTCTCTCTGCCCCCCCCCCCCCCCCCGCCCTCTCTGCCCTAGTGGCCCCTGTTATTACTGTCCCAGGTCTCTCTGCCTCCCTCCCTCACTGTCCCAGGTCTCTCTGCCCCCCCCCCCCACTGTCCCAGTCCTCTCTGCCCCCCCCCCCCTCACTATCCCAGGTCTCTCTGCCCCTCCCTCACTGTCCCAGTCCTCTCTGCCCCCCCCCTCACTGTCCCAGTCCTCTCTGCCCCCCCCTCACTTTCTCAGATCTCTCTGCCCCCCCCCCCTCACTGTCCCAGGTCTCTCTGCCCCTCCCTCACTGTCCCAGTCCTCTCTGCCCCCCCTCACTGTCCCAGGTCTCTCTGCCCCCCTCACTGTCCCAGGTCTCTCTGCCCCCCCCCCCCACTGTCCCAGTCCTCTCTGCCCCCCCCCCCCCCCCCCCACTATCACAGTCCTCTTCTGCCCCCCCTCACTGTCCCAGGTCTCTCTACCCCTCCCTCACTGTCCCAGTCCTCTCTGCCCCCCCCCCCCACTATCCCAGTCCTCTCTGCCCTCCCTCACTATCCCAGGTCTCTCTACCCCTCCCTCACTGTCCCAGTCCTCTCTGCCCCCCCTCACTGTCCCAGGTCTCTCTGCCCCCCCCCCCTCACTGTCCCAGTCCTCTCTGGCCCCCCCCCCCCCACTATCCCAGTCCTCTCTGCCCCCCCTCACTGTCCCAGGTCTCTCTGCCCCCCCCCACCTCACTGTCCCAGGTCTCTCTGCCCCCCCCCCCCTCACTGTCCCAGGTCTCTCTGCCCCCCCCCCCCTCACTGTCCCAGTCCTCTCTGCCCCCCCTCACTGTCCTAGGTCTCTCTGCCTCCCCCCCTCACTGTCCCAGTCCTCTCTGCCCCCCCCCCCACTATCCCAGTCCTCTCTGCCCCCCCTCACTGTCCCAGGTCTCTCTGCCCCCCCCCCTCACTGTCCCAGTCCTCTCCGCCCTAGTGGCCCCTGTTATTACTGTCCCAGTCCTCTCTGCCCCCCCTCACTGTCCCAGGTCTCTCTGCCCCCCCCCCCCTCACTGTCCCAGTCCTCTCTGCCCCCCCCCACTATCCCAGTCCTCTCTGCCCTCCCTCACTATCCCAGGTCTCTCTACCCCTCCCTCACTGTCCCAGGTCTCTCTGCCCCCCTCACTGTCCCAGGTCTCTCTGCCCCCCCCCCCCACTGTCCCAGTCCTCTCTGCCCCCCCCCCCCCACTATCACAGTCCTCTTCTGCCCCCCCTCACTGTCCCAGGTCTCTCTACCCCTCCCTCACTGTCCCAGTCCTCTCTGCCCCCCCCCCCACTATCCCAGTCCTCTCTGCCCTCCCTCACTATCCCAGGTCTCTCTACCCCTCCCTCACTGTCCCAGTCCTCTCTGCCCCCCCTCACTGTCCCAGGTCTCTCTGCCCCCCCCCCCCTCACTGTCCCAGTCCTCTCTGGCCCCCCCCCCCCACTATCCCAGTCCTCTCTGCCCCCCCTCACTGTCCCAGGTCTCTCTGCCCCCCCCCCCCTCACTGTCCCAGTCCTCTCTGCCCCCCCCCTCACTGTCCCAGGTCTCTCTGCCCCCCCCCCTCACTGTCCCAGTCCTCTCTGCCCCCCCCCTCACTGTCCCAGTCCTCTCTGCCCCCCCCCCTCACTGTCCCAGTCCTCTCTGCCCCCCCCCCCTCACTGTCCCAGGTCTCTCTGCCCCCCATCACTGTCCCAGGTCTCTCTGCCCCCCCCCCCCTCACTATCCCAGGTCTCTCTGCCCCTCCCTCACTGTCCCTGTCCTCTCTGCCCCCCCCTCACTGTCCCAGGTCTCTCTGCCCCCCCCCCCCCCTCACTGTCCCAGTCCTCTCTGCCCCCCCCCACTATCCCAGTCCTCTCTGCCCCCCCTCACTGTCCCAGGTCTCTCTGCCCCCCCCCCCTCACTGTCCCAGTCCTCTCTGCCCCCCCCCCCCATCACTGTCCCAGTCCTCTCTGCCCCTCCCTCACTGTCCCAGTCCTCTCTGCCCCCCCTCACTGTCCCAGGTCTCTCTGCCCCCCCCCCTCACTGTCCCAGTCCTCTCTGCCCCCCCCCCACTATCCCAGTCCTCTCTGCCCCCCCTCACTGTCCCAGGTCTCTCTGCCCCCCCCCCTCACTGTCCCAGTCCTCTCCGCCCTAGTGGCCCCTGTTATTACTGTCCCAGTCCTCTCTGCCCCCCCTCACTGTCCCAGGTCTCTCTGCCCCCCCCCCCCTCACTGTCCCAGTCCTCTCTGCCCCCCCCACTATCCCAGTCCTCTCTGCCCTCCCTCACTATCCCAGGTCTCTCTACCCCTCCCTCACTGTCCCAGTCCTCTCTGCCCCCCCTCACTGTCCCAGGTCTCTCTGCCCCCCCCTCACTGTCCCAGTCCTCTCTGCCCCCCCCCCCCCACTATCCCAGTCCTCTCTGCCCCCCCTCACTGTCCCAGGTCTCTCTGCCCCCCCCCCCCTCACTGTCCCAGTCCTCTCTGCCCCCCCCCCCTCACTGTCCCAGTCCTCTCTGCCCCCCCCCTCACTGTCCCTGTCCTCTCTGCCCCCCCCCCCTCACTGTCCCAGGTCTCTCTGCCCCCCCTCACTGTCCCAGGTCTCTCTGCCCCCCCCCCTCACTATCCCAGGTCTCTCTGCCCCTCCCTCACTGTCCCAGTCCTCTCTGCCCCCCCCCCCCTCACTATCCCAGGTCTCTCTGCCCCTCCCTCACTGTCCCAGGTCTCTCTGCCCCCCCCCCCCCCCTCACTGTCCCAGTCCTCTCTGCCCTAGTGGCCCCTGTTATTACTGTCCCAGTCCTCTCTGCCCCCCCCCTCACTGTCCCAGTCCTCTCTGCCGCCCCTCACTGTCCCAGGTCTCTCTGCCCCCCCCCCCCCCTCACTGTCCCAGTCCTCTCTGCCCCCCCCCCCCACTATCCCAGTCCTCTCTGCCCCCCCTCACTGTCCCAGGTCTCTCTGCCCCCCCCCCCCCCCCTCACTGTCCCAGTCCTCTCTGCCCCCCCCCCCCCACTATCCCAGTCCTCTCTGCCCCCCCTCACTGTCCCAGGTCTCTCTGCCCCCACCCCCCCCCCTCACTGTCCCAGGTCTCTCTGCCCCCCCCCCCCCCCTCACTGTCCCAGTCCTCTCTGCCCTAGTGGCCCCTGTTATTACTGTCCCAGTCCTCTCTGCCCCCCCCCTCACTGTCCCAGTCCTCTCTGCCGCCCCTCACTGTCCCAGGTCTCTCTGCCCCCCCCCCCCTCACTGTCCCAGTCCTCTCTGCCCCCCCCCCACTATCCCAGTCCTCTCTGCCCCCCCTCACTGTCCCAGGTCTCTCTGCCCCCCCCCCCTCACTGTCCCAGTCCTCTCTGCCCCCCCCCCCCCCCACTATCCCAGTCCTCTCTGCCCCCCCTCACTGTCCCAGTCCTCTCTGCCCCCCCCTCACTGTCCCAGGTCTCTCTGCCCCCCCCCCCCTCACTGTCCCAGTCCTCTCTGGCCCCCCCCCCCACTATCCCAGTCCTCTCTGCCCCCCCTCACTGTCCCAGGTCTCTCTGCCCCCCCCCCCCTCACTGTCCCAGTCCTCTCTGCCCCCCCCCCTCACTGTCCCAGGTCTCTCTGCCCCCCCCCCCCCCCTCACTGTCCCAGTCCTCTCTGCCCCCCCCCTCACTGTCCCAGTCCTCTCTGCCCCCCCCCCCCCTCACTGTCCCAGTCCTCTCTGCCCCCCCCCCCTCACTGTCCCAGGTCTCTCTGCCCCCCCTCACTGTCCCAGGTCTCTCTGCCCCCCCCCCCTCACTATCCCAGGTCTCTCTGCCCCTCCCTCACTGTCCCAGTCCTCTCTGCCCCCCCCTCACTGTCCCAGGTCTCTCTGCCCCCCCCCCCCCCTCACTGTCCCAGTCCTCTCTGCCCCCCCCCACTATCCCAGTCCTCTCTGCCCCCCCTCACTGTCCCAGGTCTCTCTGCCCCCCCCCCCTCACTGTCCCAGTCCTCTCTGCCCCCCCCCATCACTGTCCCAGTCCTCTCTGCCCCTCCCTCACTGTCCCAGTCCTCTCTGCCCCCCCTCACTGTCCCAGGTCTCTCTGCCCCCCCCCCCCTCACTGTCCCAGTCCTCTCTGCCCCCCCCCACTATCCCAGTCCTCTCTGCCCTCCCTCACTATCCCAGGTCTCTCTACCCCTCCCTCACTGTCCCAGTCCTCTCTGCCCCCCCTCACTGTCCCAGGTCTCTCTGCCCCCCCCTCACTGTCCCAGTCCTCTCTGCCCCCCCCCCCCACTATCCCAGTCCTCTCTGCCCCCCCTCACTGTCCCAGGTCTCTCTGCCCCCCCCCCCCCTCACTGTCCCAGTCCTCTCTGCCCCCCCCCCCTCACTGTCCCAGTCCTCTCTGCCCCCCCCCTCACTGTCCCTGTCCTCTCTGCCCCCCCCCCCCTCACTGTCCCAGGTCTCTCTGCCCCCCCTCACTGTCCCAGGTCTCTCTGCCCCCCCCCCTCACTATCCCAGGTCTCTCTGCCCCTCCCTCACTGTCCCAGTCCTCTCTGCCCCCCCCCCCCTCACTATCCCAGGTCTCTCTGCCCCTCCCTCACTGTCCCAGGTCTCTCTGCCCCCCCCCCCCCCTCACTGTCCCAGTCCTCTCTGCCCTAGTGGCCCCTGTTATTACTGTCCCAGTCCTCTCTGCCCCCCCCCTCACTGTCCCAGTCCTCTCTGCCGCCCCTCACTGTCCCAGGTCTCTCTGCCCCCCCCCCCCCCCTCACTGTCCCAGTCCTCTCTGCCCCCCCCCCCCACTATCCCAGTCCTCTCTGCCCCCCCTCACTGTCCCAGGTCTCTCTGCCCCCCCCCCCCCCCCTCACTGTCCCAGTCCTCTCTGCCCCCCCCCCCCACTATCCCAGTCCTCTCTGCCCCCCCTCACTGTCCCAGGTCTCTCTGCCCCCACCCCCCCCCTCACTGTCCCAGGTCTCTCTGCCCCCCCCCCCCCCCTCACTGTCCCAGTCCTCTCTGCCCTAGTGGCCCCTGTTATTACTGTCCCAGTCCTCTCTGCCCCCCCCCTCACTGTCCCAGTCCTCTCTGCCGCCCCTCACTGTCCCAGGTCTCTCTGCCCCCCCCCCCTCACTGTCCCAGTCCTCTCTGCCCCCCCCCCACTATCCCAGTCCTCTCTGCCCCCCCTCACTGTCCCAGGTCTCTCTGCCCCCCCCCCCCCTCACTGTCCCAGTCCTCTCTGCCCCCCCCCCCCCCCACTATCCCAGTCCTCTCTGCCCCCCCTCACTGTCCCAGTCCTCTCTGCCCCCCCTCACTGTCCCAGGTCTCTCTGCCCCCCCCCCCCCTCACTGTCCCAGTCCTCTCTGGCCCCCCCCCCCCACTATCCCAGTCCTCTCTGCCCCCCCTCACTGTCCCAGGTCTCTCTGCCCCCCCCCCCCTCACTGTCCCAGTCCTCTCTGCCCCCCCCCTCACTGTCCCAGGTCTCTCTGCCCCCCCCCCCCCCCCTCACTGTCCCAGTCCTCTCTGCCCCCCCCCCTCACTGTCCCAGTCCTCTCTGCCCCCCCCCCCCTCACTGTCCCAGTCCTCTCTGCCCCCCCCCCCTCACTGTCCCAGGTCTCTCTGCCCCCCCTCACTGTCCCAGGTCTCTCTGCCCCCCCCCCCTCACTATCCCAGGTCTCTCTGCCCCTCCCTCACTGTCCCAGTCCTCTCTGCCCCCCCCTCACTGTCCCAGGTCTCTCTGCCCCCCCCCCCCCCTCACTGTCCCAGTCCTCTCTGCCCCCCCCCACTATCCCAGTCCTCTCTGCCCCCCCTCACTGTCCCAGGTCTCTCTGCCCCCCCCCCCTCACTGTCCCAGTCCTCTCTGCCCCCCCCCCCATCACTGTCCCAGTCCTCTCTGCCCCTCCCTCACTGTCCCAGTCCTCTCTGCCCCCCCTCACTGTCCCAGGTCTCTCTGCCCCCCCCCCCCCTCACTATCCCAGGTCTCTCTGCCACTCCCTCACTGTCCCAGTCCTCTCTGCCCCCCCTCACTGTCCCAGGTCTCTCTGCCCCCCCCCCCCCTCACTGTCCCAGTCCTCTCTGCCCTAGTGGCCCCTGTTATTACTGTCCCAGTCCTCTCTGCCCCCCCCCTCACTGTCCCAGTCCTCTCTGCCGCCCCTCACTGTCCCAGGTCTCTCTGCCCCCCCCCCTCACTGTCCCAGTCCTCTATGCCCCCCCCCCCACTATCCCAGTCCTCTCTGCCCCCCCTCACTGTCCCAGGTCTCTCTGCCCCCCCCCCCCCCTCACTGTCCCAGTCCTCTCTGCCCCCCCCCCCCCACTATCCCAGTCCTCTCTGCCCCCCCTCACTGTCCCAGGTCTCTCTGCCCCCACCCCCCCCCTCACTGTCCCAGGTCTCTCTGCCCCCCCCCCCCCCCCCTCACTGTCCCAGTCCTCTCTGCCCTAGTGGCCCCTGTTATTACTGTCCCAGTCCTCTCTGCCCCCCCTCACTGTCCCAGGTCTCTCTGCCCCCCCCCCCTCACTGTCCCAGTCCTCTCTGCCCCCCCCCCACTATCCCAGTCCTCTCTGCCCCCCCTCACTGTCCCAGGTCTCTCTGCCCCCCCCCCCCCCTCACTGTCCCAGTCCTCTCTGCCCCCCCCCCCCCCCCCCCACTATCCCAGTCCTCTCTGCCCCCCCTCACTGTCCCAGGTCTCTCTGCCCCCACCCCCCCCCCTCACTGTCCCAGTCCTCTCTGCCCTAGTGGCTCCTGTTATTAATGTCCCAGCTGTGATTGAGGCGGTGTCGAGGCAGTGTTAAGTGTCCTAGTCACACATTGTCTGGTCGTGGGACATGTTTTTACTGAGGTTAGCTGGCAGAGAGGGGGAAGGGTGTTGGTCTGGGGCCTGGGGCCAAGTCAGTGTGTCAGGTCTGGCTACGTTGATGGATCCTATCAGCCTCTGAAAGGGGTGGAAGGGTACTGGCACCAGCCAGGGAGAACAGAAGAGAGGGAGGACATGAGAACAGAGGAGAGGGAAGAGGAGAGGGAGAACAGAGGAGGGAGGAGAGGACAGAGGAGAGGGAAGAGGAGAGGGAAGACAGGAGAACAGAGGAGAGGGAAGAGGAGAGGGAGAACAGAGGAGGGAGGAGAGGACAGAGGAGAGGGAAGAGGAGAGGGAAGACAGGAGAACAGAGGAGAGGGAAGAGGAGAGGGAGAACAGAGGAGGGAGGAGAGGGAAGAGGAGAGGGAAGACAGGAGAACAGAGGAGGGAGGAGAGGACAGAGGAGAGGGAGAACAGAGGAGAGGAGAGGACAGAGGAGGGGGGAGAGGGAAGAGAGGAGAAGGAGAACAGAGGAGAGGGAGAACAGAGGAGGGAGGAGAGGGGGAAGGTGCCTGCTCCTTGGTTTCTCTGGTGAGGGTCTATCTGTTGTACGTCCCAGGTGTGACTGAGCAGATCTCGTTTCCCCTCAGAGGACTGAAAACAGGAAGAGAAGGGAATGCTGCCAGGCAAAGGTGTTGAGGACTGAAAACAGGAAGAGAAGGGAATGCTGCCAGGCGAAGGTGTTGAGGACTGAAAACAGGAAGAGAGGGGAATGCTGCCAGGCGAAGGTGTTGAGGACTGAAAACAGGAAGAGAAGGGAATGCTGCCAGGCGAAGGTGTTGAGGACTGAAAACAGGAAGAGAAGGGAATGCTGCCAGGCGAAGGTGTTGAGGACTGAAAACAGGAAGAGAGGGGAATGCTGCCAGGCGAAGGTGTTGAGGACTGAAAACAGGAAGAGAGGGGAATGCTGCCAGGCGAAGGTGTTGAGGACTGAAAACAGGAAGAGAGGGGAATGCTGCCAGGCGAAGGTGTTGAGGACTGAAAACAGGAAGAGAAGGGAATGCTGCCAGGCGAAGGTGTTGAGGACTGAAAACAGGAAGAGAGGGGAATGCTGCCAGGCGAAGGTGTTGAGGACTGAAAACAGGAAGAGAGGGGAATGCTGCCAGGCGAAGGTGTTGAGGACTGAAAACAGGAAGAGAGGGGAATGCTGCCAGGCGAAGGTGTTGAGGACTGAAAACAGGAAGAGAGGGGAATGCTGCCAGGCGAAGGTGTTGAGGACTGAAAACAGGAAGAGAGGGGAATGCTGCCAGGCGAAGGTGTTGAGGACTGAAAACAGGAAGAGAGGGGAATGCTGCCAGGCGAAGGTGTTGAGGACTGAAAACAGGAAGAGAGGGGAATGCTGCCAGGCGAAGGTGTTGAGGACTGAAAACAGGAAGAGAGGGGAATGCTGCCAGGCGAAGGTGTTGAGGACTGAAAACAGGAAGAGAAGGGAATGCTGCCAGGCGAAGGTGTTGAGGACTGAAAACAGGAAGAGAGGGGAATGCTGCCAGGCGAAGGTGTTGAGGACTGAAAACAGGAAGAGAGGGGAATGCTGCCAGGCGAAGGTGTTGAGGACTGAAAACAGGAAGAGAGGGGAATGCTGCCAGGCGAAGGTGTTGAGGACTGAAAACAGGAAGAGAAGGGAATGCTGCCAGGCGAAGGTGTTGAGGACTGAAAACAGGAGAGATGCTGCCCTCTGAGGGTATTCTGTTTCAGAAAACTGCTCAAAATGGGCCCTGAGGTCCAGGCAGTGCAACGTAAACACCTGTCATACTACTATGACTGACCCTGTAAAACAACACCTATCATACTACTATGACTGACCCTGTAAAACAACACCTATCATACTACTATGACTGACCCTGTAAAACAACACCTATCATACTACTATGACTGACCCTGTAAAACAACACCTATCATACTACTATGACTGACCCTGTAAAACAACACCTATCATACTACTATGACTGACCCTGTAAAACAACACCTATCATACTACTATGACCCTGTAAAACAACACCTATCATACTACTATGACTGACCCTGTAAAACAACACCTATCATACTACTATGACTGACCATGTAAAACAACACCTATCATACTACTATGACTGACCCTGTAAAACAACACCTATCATACTACTATGACTGACCCTGTATAACAACACCTATCATACTACTATGACTGACCCTGTAAAACAACACCTATCATACTACTATGGCTGACCCTGTAAAACAACACCTATCATACTACTATGACTGACCCTGTAAAACAACACCTGTCATACTACTATGACTGACCCTGTAAAACAACACCTATCATACTACTGTGACTGACCCTGTAAAACAACACCTGTCATACTACTATGACTGACCCTGTAAAACAACACCTATCATACTACTATGACTGACCCTGTAAAACAACACCTATCATACTACTATGACTGACCCTGTAAAACAACACCTATCATACTACTGTGACTGACCCTGTAAAACAACACCTATCATACTACTATGGCTGACCCTGTAAAACAACACCTATCGTACTACTATGACTGACCCTGTAAAACAACACCTATCATACTACTATGACTGACCCTGTAAAACAACACCTATCATACTACTATGACTGACCCTGTAAAACAACACCTATCATACTACTATGACCCTGTAAAACAACACCTATCATACTACTATGACTGACCCTGGTCTCGGTCGGTCGGTCTGGTCTCCCTGTCGGTAGGTCTGGTCTCCCGGTCGGTCGGTCTGGTCTCTCTGTCGGTAGGTCTGGTCTCCCGGTCGGTCGGTCTGGTCTCCCGGTCGGTCGGTCTGGTCTCTCTGTCGGTCGGTCTGGTCTCTCTGTCGGTCGGTCTGGTCTCTCTGTCGGTCGGTCTGGTCTCTCTGTCGGTCGGTCTGGTCTCTCTGTCGGTCGGTCTGGTCTCTCTGTCGGTCGGTCTGGTCTCTGTCGGTCGGTCTGGTCTCTGTCGGTCGGTCTGGTCTCTGTCGGTCGGTCTGGTCTCTCTGTCGGTCGGTCTGGTCTCTCTGTCGGTCGGTCTGGTCTCTCGGTCTGTCTGGTTGTCTGTCTGGCCTGTCTGTTCGGTCTCTCTGTCTCATCTCTCCGTCCTTTCTCTGTCTGGTCTGTCTCTCTCTCTCTGACTGTCAGTCTGTCTGACCAGTCTCTCTGTCTGGTCTGTCTCTCTCTCTCTGACTGTCAGTCTGTCTGACCAGTCTCTCTGTCTGGTCTGTCTCTCTCTCTCTGACTGTCAGTCTGTCTGACCAGTCTCTCTGTCTGGTCTGTCTCTCTCTCTCTGACTGTCAGTCTGTCTGACCAGTCTCTCTGTCTGGTCTGTCTCTCTCTCTCTGACTGTCAGTCTGTCTGACCAGTCTCTCTGTCTGGTCGGTCTGTCTCTCTCTCTTTGTCTGTCAGTCTGTCTGACCAGTCTCTCTGTCTGGTCTGTCTCTCTCTCTCTGACTGTCAGTCTGTCTGACCAGTCTCTCTGTCTGGTCGGTCTGTCTCTCTCTCTCTGTCTGTCAGTCTGTCTGACCAGTCTCTCTGTCTGGTCTGTCTCTCTCTCTCTGACTGTCAGTCTGTCTGACCAGTCTCTCTGTCTGTCTATTTCAGGGTTCCATTAAGGACCAGTTGAAGGCATATGGTGCGCTGACAGAGAAGGTGACGCGGCGCTACACCAGACAGATCCTCCAGGGAGTCTTCTACCTTCACAGCAACATGATCGTACACAGAGATATTAAAGGTCCAGTCATATTGACACACAGAGATATTAAAGGTCCAGTCATATTGACACACAGAGATATTAAAGGTCCAGTCATATTGACACACAGAGATATTAAAGGTCCTGTCATATTGACACACAGAGATATTAAAGGTCCAGTCATGTTGACACACAGAGATATTAAAGGTCCAGTCATATTGACACACAGAGATATTAAAGCTCCAGTCATATTGACACACAGAGATATTAAAGGTCCAGTCATATTGACACACAGAGATATTAAAGGTCCAGTCATATTGACACACAGAGATATTAAAGGTCCAGTCATATTGACACACAGAGATATTAAAGGTCCAGTCATATTGACACACAGAGATATTAAAGGTCCAGTCATATTGACACACAGAGATATTAAAGGTCCAGTCATATTGACACACAGAGATATTAAAGGTCCAGTCATATTGACACACAGAGATATTAAAGGTCCAGTCATATTGACACACAGAGATATTAAAGGTCCAGTCATATTGACACACAGAGATATTAAAGGTCCAGTCATATTGACACACAGAGATATTAAAGGTCCAGTCATATTGACACACAGAGATATTAAAGGTCCAGTCATATTGACACACAGAGATATTAAAGGTCCAGTCATATTGACACACAGAGATATTAAAGGTCCAGTCATATTGACACACAGAGATATTAAAGGTCCAGTCATATTGACACACAGAGATAACAAAGGTCCAGTCATATTGACACACAGAGATAACAAAGGTCCAGTCATATTGACACACAGAGATATTAAAGGTCCAGTCATATTGACACACAGAGATATTAAAGGTCCAGTCATATTGACACACAGAGATATTAAAGGTCCAGTCATATTGACACACAGAGATATTAAAGGTCCAGTCATATTGACACACAGAGATATTAAAGGTCCAGTCATATTGACACACAGAGATATTAAAGGTCCAGTCATATTGACACACAGAGATATTAAAGGTCCAGTCATATTGACACACAGAGATATTAAAGGTCCGTCTGTATTGACAGACGTACAGGATGGTGTGAGTATCTGTGTCAAATCAAATCCCATGACATTGTTAAACAACCGGTGCAGACTGAGTGAAATGCTTCCTGAAGGTTTGAGACAACAACATAGAGAATATACTGACCAGAATGAACGGCACCACAATGGGCCTCAGGATCTCTCTGCATTCAAAATGCCATTGATAAAATGCGATTTGTATTCGTTGTCCGTAGCTTATGCCTGCCCCGTACCATAACCCCACCTCCACCATGGGGCACTCTGTTCACAACGTTGACGTCAGCAAACCGCTCGCCCACACAACGCCATACACGCCATCTTTTATTCATTTATTTATTTCACCTTTATTTAACCAGGTAGGCTAGTTGATAACAAGTTCCCATTTACAACTGCGACCTGGCCAAGATAAAGCAAAGCAGTGTGACACAAACAACAACACAGAGTTACACATGGAGTAAACAACTGTAGAGTCAATAACACAATAGAAAAAAAAGAAAGTCTATATACAGGGTGTGTAAATGGCTTGAGGAGGTAAGACAATAAATAGGCCATAGTGGCGAAGTAATTACAATTTAGCAGATTAACACTGGAGTGATAGATGAGCAGATGATGGTGTGTAAGTAGTGATACTGGTGTGCAAAAGAGCAGAAAGTAAATAAAAACAATATGGGGATGAGGTAGGTAGATTGGGTGGGCTATTTACAGATGGGCTATGTACAGCTGCAGCGATCGGTTAGCTGCTCAGATAGCTGATGTTTAAAGTTAGTGAGGGAAATATTAGTCTCCAGCTTCAGTAATTTTTGCAGTTCGTTCCAGTCACTGGCAGCAGACAACTGGAAGGAAAGGCAGCCAAAGGAGGTGTTGGCTTTGGGGATGAAATATACCTCCTGGAGCGCGTGCTAGGGGTGGGTGTTGCTATGGTGACCAGCGAGCTGAGATAAGGCAGAGCTTTACCTAGCATGGACTTATAGATGACCTGGAGCCAGTGGGTTTGCATACAGGTCGCAGTGGTGGGTAGTATATGGGGCTTTGGTGACAAAACGGATGGCACTGTGATAGACTGCATCCAATTTCCTGAGTAGAGTGTTGGAGGCTATTTTATAAATGACATCGCCGAAGTCGAGGATCGGTAGGATAGTCAGTTTTACAAGGGTATGTTTGGCAGCGTGAGTGAAGGAGGCTTTGTTGCGGAATAGGAAGCCGATTCTAGATTTAACTTTGGATTGGAGATGCTTGATGTGAGTCTGGAAGGAGAGTTTACAGTCTGACCAGACACCTAGGTATTTGTAGTTGTCCACATATTCTAAGTCAGAACCGTCCAGTAGAGTAGTGATGCTGGACGGGCGGGCAGCAATCAGTTGAAGAGCATGCTTTTAGTTTTACTAGAATTTAAGAGCAGTTGGAGGCCACGGAAGGAGAGTTGTATGGCATTGAAGCTCGTCTGGAGGTTTGTTAACACAGTGTCCAAAGAAGGGCCAGATGTATACAAAATGGTGTCGTCTGCGTAGAGGTGGATCAGAGAATCACCAGCAGCAAGAGCGACATCATTGATGTAGTGATGCTGGACGGGCGGCTGGGACCAAGGTTGTTGAGTCTGCCGATAAGAATATGGTGATTGACAGAGTTGAAAGCCTTGGCCAGGTCGATGAAGACGGCTGCACAGTACTGTCTCTTATCGATGGCGGTTATGATGTCGTTTAGCCTCCACATTGACTCTGTACCGTAATACCCTGTATAGAGCCTCCACATTGACTCTGTACCGTAACACCCTGTATATAGCCCCCACATTGACTCTGTACCATAACACCCTGTATATAGCCTCCACATTGACTCTGTACCGTAACACCCTGTATATAGCCTCCACATTGACTCTGTACCGGTACCCCCTGTATATAGCCTCCACATTGACTCTGTACCGTAACACCCTGTATATAGCCTCCACATTGACTCTGTACCATAACACCCTGTATATAGCCTCCACATTGACTCTGTACTGGTACCCCCTGTATATAGCCTCCACATTGACTCTGTACCGGTACCCCCTGTATATAGCCTCCACATTGACTCTGTACCGGTACCCCCTGTATATAGCCTCCACATTGACTCTGTACCGGTACCCCCTGTATATAACCTCCACATTGACTCTGTACCGGTACCCCCTGTATATAGCCTCCACATTGACTCTGTACCGTAACACCCTGTATATAGCCTCCACATTGACTCTGTACCGGTACCCCCTGTATATAGCCTCCACATTGACTCTGTACCGTAACACCCTGTATATAGCCTCCACATTGACTCTGTACCGGTACCCCCTGTATATAGCCTCCACATTGACTCTGTACCGGTACCCCCTGTATATAGCCTCCACATTGACTCTGTACCGTAATACCCTGTATATAGCCTCCACATTGACTCTGTACCGTAACACCCTGTATATAGCCTCCACATTGACTCTGTACCGGTACACCCTGTATATAGCCTCCACATTGACTCTGTACCGGTACCCCCTGTATATAGCCTCCACATTGACTCTGTACCGTAATACCCTGTATATAGCCCCCACATTGACTCTGTACCGTAATACCCTGTATATAGCCTCCACATTGACTCTGTACCGTAACACCCTGTATATAGTCTCCACATTGACTCTGTACCGTAACACCCTGTATATAGCCTCCACATTGACTCTGTACCGGTACCCCCTGTATATAGCCTCCACATTGACTCTGTACCGTAACACCCTGTATATAGCCTCCACATTGACTCTGTACCGGTACACCCTGTATATAGCCTCCACATTGACTCTGTACCGGTACCCCCTGTATATAGCCTCCACATTGACTCTGTACCGGTACACCCTGTATATAGCCTCCACATTGACTCTGTACCGGTACCCCCTGTATATAGCCTCCACATTGACTCTGTACCGTAATACCCTGTATATAGCCTCCACATTGACTCTGTACCGTAACACCCTGTATATAGCCTCCACATTGACTCTGTACCGGTACACCCTGTATATAGCCTCCACATTGACTCTGTACCGGTACCCCCTGTATATAGCCTCCACATTGACTCTGTACCGTAATACCCTGTATATAGCCCCCACATTGACTCTGTACCGTAATACCCTGTATATAGCCTCCACATTGACTCTGTACCGTAACACCCTGTATATAGTCTCCACATTGACTCTGTACCGTAACACCCTGTATATAGCCTCCACATTGACTCTGTACCGGTACACCCTGTATATAGCCTCCACATTGACTCTGTACCGGTACCCCCTGTATATAGCCTCCACATTGACTCTGTACCGTAATACCCTGTATATAGCCTCCACATTGACTCTGTACCGGTACCTCCTGTATATAGCCTCCACATTGACTCTGTACCGTAATACCCTGTATATAGCCTCCACATTGACTCTGTACCGTAACACCCTGTATATATTCTCCACATTGACTCTGTACCGGTAACCCCTGTATATAACCTCCACATTGACTCTGTACCGTAACACCCTGTATATAACCTCCACATTGACTCTGTACTGGTACCCCCTGTATATAGTCTCCACATTGACTCTGTACCGGTACCCCCTGTATATAGCCTCCACATTGACTCTGTACCGTAACACCCTGTATATAGCCTCCACATTGACTCTGTACCGTAATACCTTGTATATAGACTCCACATTGACTCTGTACCGTAACACCCTGTATATAGCCTCCACATTGACTCTGTACCGTAACACCCTGTATGTAGCCTCCACATTGACTCTGTACCGTAACACCCTGTATATAGCCTCCACATTGACTCTGTACCAGTACCCCCTGTATATAGCCTCCACATTGACTCTGTACCGGTACCCCCTGTATATAACCTCCACATTGACTCTGTACCGTAACACCCTGTATATATTCTCCACATTGACTCTGTACCGGTAACCCCTGTATATAACCTCCACATTGACTCTGTACCGGTAACCCCTGTATATAACCTCCACATTGACTCTGTACTGGTACCCCCTGTATATAGCCTCCACATTGACTCTGTACCGGTACCCCCTGTATATAGCCTCCACATTGACTCTGTACCGTAACACCCTGTATATATTCTCCACATTGGCTCTGTACCGGTAACCCCTGTATATAACCTCCACATTGACTCTGTACTGGTACCCCCTGTATATAGCCTCCACATTGACTCTGTACCGGTACCCCCTGTATATAGCCTCCACATTGACTCTGTACCGTAACACCCTGTATATATTCTCCACATTGACTCTGTACCGGTAACCCCTGTATATAACCTCCACATTGACTCTGTACCGTAACACCCTGTATATAACCTCCACATTGACTCTGTACTGGTACCCCCTGTATATAGCCTCCACATTGACTTTGTACCGGTACCCCCTGTATATAGCCTCCACATTGACTCTGTACCGGTACCCCCTGTATATAGCCTCCACATTGACTCTGTACCGGTACCCCCTGTATATAGCCTCCACATTGACTCTGTACCGGTACCCCCTGTATATAGCCTCCACATTGACTTTGTACCGTAATACCCTGTATGTAGCCTCCACATTGACTCTGTACCGGTACCCCCTGTATATAGCCTCCACATTGACTCTGTACCGGTACCTCCTGTATATAGCCTCCACATTGACTCTGTACCGGTACCCCCTGTATATAGTCTCCACATTGACTCTGTACCGTAACACTCTGTATATAGCCTCCACATTGACTCTGTACCAGTACCCCCTGTATATAGCCTCCACATTGACTCTGTACCGGTACCCCCTGTATATAGCCTCCACATTGACTCTGTAGCGTAACACCCTGTATATAGCCTCCACATTGACTCTGTACCGTAACACCCTGTATATAGCCTCCACATTGACTCTGTACCGGTACCCCCTGTATATAGCCTCCACATTGACTCTGTACTGGTACCCCCTTGTATATAGCCTCCACATTGACTCTGTACCAGTACCCCCTGTATATAGCCTCCACATTGACTCTGTACCGTAACACCCTGTATATAACCTCCACATTGACTCTGTACCGTAACACCCTGTATATAGCCTCCACATTGACTCTGTACCGTAACACCCTGTATATGACCTCCACATTGACTCTGTACCGTAACACCCTGTATATAGCCTCCACATTGACTCTGTACCAGTACCCCCTGTATATAGCCTCCACATTGACTCTGTACCGGTACCCCCTGTATATAACCTCCACATTGACTCTGTACCGTAACACCCTGTATATATTCTCCACATTGACTCTGTACCGGTACCCCCTGTATATAACCTCCACATTGACTCTGTACCGTAACACCCTGTATATAGTCTCCACATTGACTCTGTACCGGTACCCCCTGTATATAGCCTCCACATTGACTCTGTACCGGTACCCCCTGTATATAACCTCCACATTGACTCTGTACCGGTAACCCCTGTATATAACCTCCACATTGACTCTGTACTGGTACCCCCTGTATATAGCCTTCCACATTGACTCTGTACCGGTACCCCCTGTATATAGCCTCCACATTGACTCTGTACCGGTACCCCCTGTATATAGCCTCCACATTGACTCTGTACCGGTACCCCCTGTATATAGCCTCCACATTGACTCTGTACCGGTACCCCCTGTATATAGCCTCCACATTGACTCTGTACCGTAATACCTTGTATATAGCCCCCACATTGACTCTGTACCGTAACACCCTGTATATAGCCTCCACATTGACTCTGTACCGTAACACCCTGTATATAGCCTCCACATTGACTCTGTACCAGTACCCCCTGTATATAGCCTCCACATTGACTCTGTACCGGTACCCCCTGTATATAGCCTCCACATTGACTCTGTACCGGTGCCCCCTGTATATAGCCTCCACATTGACTCTGTACCGTAATACCCCCTGTATATAGCCTCCACACTGACTCTGTACCGTAATACCCTGTATATAGCCTCCACATTGACTCTGTACCGTAATACCCTGTATATAGCCTCCACACTGACTCTGTACCGTAATACCCTGTATATATTGTTATTTTTACTGCTCCTCTTTAATTACTTTTATCTCTTATTCTTATCTGGGGGTTTTTAAACTGCACTGTTGGTTATGGGCTTGTAAGTCAGCATTTCACTGTGAGGTCTACTACACCTGTTGTATTCAGCATTTCACTGTAAGGTCTACTACACCTGTTGTATTCAGCATTTCACTGTAAGGTCTACTACACCTGTTGTATTCAGCATTTCACTGTAAGGTCTACTACACCTGTTGTATTCAGCATTTCACTGTAAGGTCTACTACACCTGTTGTATTCAGCATTTCACTGTGAGGTCTACTACACCTGTTGTATTCAGCATTTCACTGTGAGGTCTACTACACCTGTTGTATTCAGCATTTCACTGTGAGGTCTACTACACCTGTTGTATTCAGCATTTCACTGTAAGGTCTACTACACCTGTTGTATTCAGCATTTCACTGTGAGGTCTACTACACCTGTTGTATTCAGCATTTCACTGTAAGGTCTACTACACCTGTTGTATTCAGCATTTCACTGTGAGGTCTACACCTGTTGTATTCAGCATTTCACTGTGAGGTCTACTACACCTGTTGTATTCAGCATTTCACTGTAAGGTCTACTACACCTGTTGTATTCAGCATTTCACTGTAAGGTCTACTACACCTGTTGTATTCAGCATTTCACTGTGAGGTCTACTACACCTGTTGTATTCAGCATTTCACTGTGAGGTCTACTACACCTGTTGTATTCAGCATTTCACTGTGAGGTCTACTACACCTGTTGTATTCAGCATTTCACTGTGAGGTCTATTACACCTGTTGTATTCAGCATTTCACTGTGAGGTCTACTACACCTGTTGTATTCAGCATTTCACTGTGAGGTCTACTACACCTGTTGTATTCAGCATTTCACTGTGAGGTCTACTACACCTGTTGTATTCAGCATTTCACTGTGAGGTCTACTACACCTGTTGTAGTCAGCATTTCACTGTAAGGTCTACTACACCTGTTGTATTCAGCATTTCACTGTAAGGTTGTCAGGTCTCTGACCTCCTCCCTATAGGCTGTCTCATCGTTGTCTCTGACCTCCTCCCTATAGGCCGTCTCATCGTTGTCAGGTCTCTGACCTCCTCCCTATAGGCTGTCTCATCGTTGTCAGGTCTCTGACCTCCTCCCTATAGGCTGTCTCATCGTTGTCAGGTCTCTGTCCTCCTCTCTATAGGCTGTCTCATCGTTGTCAGGTCTCTGTCCTCCTCTCTATAGGCTGTCTCATCGTTGTCAGGTCTCTGACCTCCTCCCTATAGGCTGTCTCATCGTTGTCAGGTCTCTGACCTCCTCCCTATAGGCTGTCTCATCGTTGTCAGGTCTCTGACCTCCTCCCTATAGGCTGTCTCATCGTTGTCAGGTCTCTGACCTCCTCCCTATAGGCTGTCTCATCGTTGTCAGGTCTCTGTCCTCCTCCCTATAGGCCGTCTCATCGTTGTCAGGTCTCTGACCTCCTCTCTATAGGCTGTCTCATCGTTGTCAGGTCTCTGACCTCCTCCCTATAGGCTGTCTCATCGTTGTCAGGTCTCTGCCCTCCTCCCTATAGGCTGTCTCATCGTTGTCTCTGACCTCCTCCCTATAGGCTGTCTCATCGTTGTCAGGTCTCTGACCTCCTCCCTATAGGCTGTCTCATCGTTGTCAGGTCTCTGACCTCCTCCCTATAGGCTGTCTCATCGTTGTCAGGTCTCTGACCTCCTCCCTATAGGCTGTCTCATCGTTGTCAGGTCTCTGACCTCCTTCCTATATGCTGTCTCATCGTTGTCAGGTCTCTGTCCTCCTCTCTATAGGCTGTCTCATCGTTGTCAGGTCTCTGACCTCCTCCCTATAGGCTGTCTCATCGTTGTCAGGTCTCTGACCTCCTCCCTATAGGCTGTCTCATCGTTGTCAGGTCTCTGACCTCCTTCCTATAGGCTGTCTCATCGTTGTCAGGTCTCTGACCTCCTCCCTATAGGCTGTCTCATCGTTGTCAGGTCTCTGACCTCCTCCCTATAGGCTGTCTCATCGTTGTCAGGTCTCTGACCTCCTCCCTATAGGCTGTCTCATCGTTGTCAGGTCTCTGACCTCCTCCCTATAGGCTGTCTCATCGTTGTCAGGTCTCTGACCTCCTCCCTATAGGCTGTCTCATCGTTGTCAGGTCTCTGATCTCCTCCCTATAGGCTGTCTCATCGTTGTCAGGTCTCTGACCTCCTCCCTATAGGCTGTCTCATCGTTGTCAGGTCTCTGACCTCCTCCCTATAGGCTGTCTCGTCGTTGTCAGGTCTCTGACCTCCTCCCTATAGGCTGTCTCATCGTTGCCAGGTCTCTGACCTCCTCCCTATAGGCTGTCTCATCGTTGTCAGGTCTCTGACCTCCTCCCTATAGGCTGTCTCATCGTTGTCAGGTCTATGACCTCCTCCTATAGGCTGTCTCATCGTTGTCAGGTCTCTGACCTCCTCCCTATAGGCTGTCTCATCGTTGTCAGGTCTCTGTCCTCCTCCCTATAGGCTGTCTCATCGTTGTCAGGTCTCTGACCTCCTCCCTATAGGCTGTCTCATCGTTGTCAGGTCTCTGACCTCCTCCCTATAGGCTGTCTCATCGTTGTCAGGTCTCTGACCTCCCTCTAGGCTGTCTCATCGTTGTCGGTGATCAGGCCTACCACCGTCGTGTCGTCACAAAATTTGATGATGGTGTTGGAGTCGCGTACGGCCGTGCAGTCATGGGTGCCACTCATGCTGCCAAACATACCCTCGTAAAACTGACCATCCTACCAATCCTCGACTTCGGTGATGTCATTTACAAAATAGCCTCCAAAACCCTACTCAATAAATTGGATGCAGTCTATCACAGTGCCATCCGTTTTGTCACCAAAGCCCCATATACTACCCACCACTGCGACCTGTACGCTCTCGTTGGCTGGCCCTCGCTTCACACTCGTCGCCAAACCCACTGGCTACAGGTCATCTACAAGACCCTGCTAGGTAAAGTCCCCCCTTATCTCAGCTCGCTGGTCACCATAGCAGCACCTACCTGTAGCACGCGCTCCAGCAGGTATATCTCTAGTCACCCCCAAAACCAATTCTTCCTTTGGCCGCCTCTCCTTCCAGTTCTCTGCTGCCAATGGCTGGAACGAACTACAAAAATCTCTGAAACTGGAAACACTTATCTCCCTCACTAGCTTTAAGCACCAGCTGTCAGAGCAGCTCATAGATTACTGCACCTGTACGTAGCCCATCTATAATTTAGCCCAAACAACTACCTCTTTACCTACTGTATTTATTTATTTTGCTCCTTTGCACCCCATTATTTCTTTCTCTACTTTGCACCTTCATTCACTGCAAACCAACCATTCCAGGTTTTTTTTACTTGCTATATTGTATTTACTTCGCCACCATGGCCTTTTTTATATTTTTATTTATATATATATTCTATTTGCCTTCACCTCCCTTATCTCACCTCACTTGCTCACATTGTATATAGACTTATTTTTCACTGTATTATTGACTGTATGTTTGTTTTACTCCATGTGTAACTATGTGTTGTTGTATGTGTCGAACTGCTTTGCTTTATCTTGGCCAGGTCGCAATTGTAAATGAGAACGTGTTCTCAACTTGCCTACCTGGTTAAATAAAGGTGAAAAAAAATACAAATAAATGGGTGAACAGGGAGTACAGGAGGGGACAAAGCACACACCCCTGAGGGACCCCCGTGTTGAGGATCAGCGTGGCGGATGTGTTGTTGCCTACCCTTACCACCTGGGGACAGCCCGTCAGGAAGTCCATGATCAGAGGGAGGTGTTGCAGAGGGAGGTGTTTAGTCCCAGGGTCCTTTGCTTAGTGACGAGCTTTGTGGGCACTATGGTGTTGAACGCTGAGCTGTAGTCAATGAACAGCATTCTCACATAGGTGTTCATTTTGTCCAGGTGGGAGAGTGCAGTAGAGGTTGTGTGTGAGCTATTCTAACTTTACTGTCTGACCCCGTTCACCCTTCCACCAGAGCTGACTGATGAAACCTGTAATCATATTCAGACAGGACCATGCATACATTCACAGTGACACTACCTCATTACCGTAGGTTCATACACCTTCACAGTGACACTACCTCATTACCGTAGGTTCGTTTACCTTCACAGTAACACTGCCTCATTACCGTAGGTTCATTCACCTTCACAGTAACACTACCTCATTACCGTAGGTTCGTTTACCTTCACAGTAACACTACCTCATTACCGTAGGTTCATACCCCTTCACAGTAACACTACCTCATTACCGTAGGTTCATACACCTTCACAGTAACACTACCTCATTACCGTAGGTTCATACCCCTTCACAGTAACACTGCCTCACTACCATAGGTTCATACCCCTTCACAGTAACACTGCCTCACTACCATAGGTTCATTCACCTTCACAGTAACACTACCTCATTACCATAGGTTCATACCCCTTCACAGTAACACTGCCTCACTACCATAGGTTCATTCACCTTCACAGTAACACTGCCTCACTACCATAGGTTCATTCACCTTCACAGTAACACTGCCTCACTACCATAGGTTCATACCCCTTCACAGTAACACTGCCTCACTACCATAGGTTCATTCACCTTCACAGTAACACTACCTCATTACCATAGGTTCATACCCCTTCACAGTAACACTGCCTCACTACCATAGGTTCATACCCCTTCACAGTAACACTGCCTCACTACCATAGGTTCATTCACCTTCACAGTAACACTACCTCATTACCGTAGGTTCGTTTACCTTCACAGTAACACTGCCTCACTACCATAGTGCAACTGTGAAGGTGAATGAACCTAAGATTATGGTCCATGTGTCAAGAGACTAGTGGTAGTGTTGTATTATTATATTATATAGTGGTAGTATTATTATATTATATAGTGGTAGTGTAGTATTATTATATTATATAGTGGTAGTTTTATAGTATTATTATATTATATAGTGGTAGTTTTATAGTATTATTATATTATAGAGTGGTAGTATTATAGTATTAGTATATTATAGAGTGGTAGTATTATAGTATTATTATATTATATAGTGGTAGTTTTATAGCAGAATTATATTATATAGTGGTAGTTTTATAGTATTAGTATATTATAGAGTGGTAGTATTATAGTATTATTATATAGTGGTAGTTTTATAGTATTATTCTATTATAGAGTGGTAGTATTATAGTATTATTATATAGTGGTAGTTTTATAGTAGTATTATATTATATCGTGGTAGTATTATTATACAGATGTAGCATTATTATAGTATGTAGTGGTAGTATATTATATAGTGGTAGTATTATTATATAGTGGTAGTGTTATTGTATTATTATATAGTGGTAGTATTATTGTATTATTATATAGTGGTAGTATTGTAGTATTATTATATTATGTAGTATTATAGTTTTGTTATATTATATAGTGTTATTGTATTATATAGTGGTAGTATTATTATATCAAATAGTGGTGGTTTTATAGTATTATTGTATTATATAGTGGTCGTATTATTATATAGAAGTAGTATTATAGTATATAGTGGTAGTATTATGGCATTATTATATTATGTAGTGGTAGTATTATATTATGATATGATATAGCTGTAGTACTATAGTATTATTATTTGGTGGTAGTATTATTATATTGTGGTAGTATTATGGTATTATTATATTATATAGTGGTAGTATTATATTATGTAGTGATTGTATTATAGTATTGTATTTTATAGTGGTGGTATTGTAGTATTATTATATATAGTGGTAGTATTATAGTATTATATTGTATAGCGGTAGTATTATTATATGGTGGTAGTATTATAGTGTTATTATATTATATAGTGGTAGTATTATAGTGTTATTATATTATATAGTGGTAGTATTATTATATTATATAGTGGTAGTAGTATATTATATAGTGGTAGTATTATAGTATTATATTGTATAGCGGTAGTATTATTATATGGTGGTAGTATTATAGTGTTATTATATTATATAGTGGTAGTAGTATATTATATAGTGGTAGTATTATGGTATTATTATATTAAGTAGTGGTAATATTATATTATACAGTGGTAGTATTATATTATTATATTATATATCTGTAGTATTATAGTATTATTATATTGTGGTATTATTATATTATATAGTGGTAGTATTATATTATATAGTGGTACTATTATAGTGTTATATTTTATAGTGGTAATATTATTATATTATATAGTGGTAGAATTATATTGTATAGTGGTAGTATTATATTATATAGTGGTTGTATTATAGTATTATATTCTATAGTGGTGGTATTGTAGTAGTATTATATTATATAGTGGTACTATTATAGTATTATATTTTATAGTGGTAGTATTATTATATTATATAGTGGTAGTATTATTATATTATATAGTGGTAGTGTTATATTATATAGTGGTAGTATTATATTATATAGTGGTAGTATTAAATTATATAGTGGTAGTATTAAATTATATATATATTGGTAGTATTATGTTATTATATTATATAGTGGTAGTATTATAGTATTATATAGTGGTAGTATTATAGTATTATATTTTATAGTGGTTGTATTATATATTATATAGTGGTAGTATTAAATTATATATATATTGGTAGTATTATGTTATTATATTATATAGTGGTAGTATTATAGTATTATATAGTGGTAGTATTATAGTATTATATTTTATAGTGGTTGTATTATATAGTGGTAGTATTATTATATTATATAGTGGTAATATTATTTGATTATATAGTGGTAGTATTATTATATTTTATAGTGGTAGAATTATATTATATAGTGGTAGAATTATATTATATAGTGGTAGTATTATATTATATAGTGGTTGTATTATAGTATTATATTATATAGTGGTAGTATTATATTATATAGTGGTTGTATTATAGTATTATATTATATAGTGGTAGTATTATATTATATAGTGGTTGTATTATAGTATTATATTATATAGTGGTAGTATTATATTATATAGTGGTAGTATTATATTATATAGTGGTTGTATTATAGTATTATATAGTGGTAGTATTATATTATATAGTGGTAGTATTATATTATTATGTTTTATAGTGGTAGTATTATATATTATATAGTGGTAGTATTATTATATTTTATAGTGGTAGTATTATATTATATAGTGGTTGTATTATAGTATTATATTATATAGTGGTAGTATTATTTGATTATATAGTGGTAGTATTATTATATTTTATAGTGGTAGTATTATTATATTTTATAGTGGTAATATTATTATATTATATAGTGGTAGAATTATATTATATAGTGGTAGTATTATATTATATAGTGGTTGTATTATAGTATTATATTATATAGTGGTAGTATTATTTGATTATATAGTGGTAGTATTATTATATTTTATAATGGTAGTATTACTATATTTTTTAGTGGTAGTATTATTTTATTATATAGTGGTAGTATTATTTTATTATATAGTGGTAGTATTTTCCTTCATACTAACTTTCTGTTGTCCTCTAGGTGCCAACATCCTGAGAGACTCCACTGGCAACATAAAGCTGGGGGACTTTGGGGCCAGTAAACGCATACAGACCATCTGTATGTCAGGAACTGGCATCAAATCGGTCACCGGTACACCTTACTGGATGAGCCCAGAGGTCATCAACGGAGAAGGATACGGACGCAAAGCTGATGTCTGGTAAAAAAAACAACATAGACTCATGATGCAGTCAGGTGGCTCTTTTTTTAGTGCCATTCACACTTTTACAAGAACATTTGGCGATATCAATGTTTTTTGTTAAACAAATTCCTGATTTTCTTGCCTTGTTTAAGAATATACACTAATGTTAAAGTTGATTTATTTCTCATGTTTGTCTCCTGATGTACTAGATGAAGTGGGTCTGTCTCCATAAAGTTTTTTTTCTATCTGTCAGGTCTGTGGCGTGCACAGTGGTGGAGATGCTTACCCAGAAGCCTCCCTGGGCGGAATACGAGGCCATGGCAGCCATCTTTAAGATAGCCACACAGCCCACCAAGCCCATCCTCCCTGAGGGCGTCTCCGAGGCCGCCCGGGACTTTGTGCGCCAGGTGTTCATAGACGAGAAGTGGCGTCCCACGGCCGAGAACCTCCTCTCACACCCCTTCGTCCAAGGGGGGTTCTGACCCTAACCCCTGACCTCTGACCCCTCCAGGGCCACCCTGCCTTCAAGGCCTCTCCACAGCTCCAGTCCTCCTGGCTTCCAGGGCCCAGCACCATAATGCCAACTGACCCCAGACCTGATCATAACCTGAGCCCCAGTCTCTCTCCTTCACCAGCTAACTGACCCCAGACCTGATCATAACCTGAGCCCGAGTCTCTCTCCTTCGCCAGCTAACTGACCCCAGACCTGATCATAACCTGAGCCCTAATCTCTCTTATATTCTGCTTGTATTGTGATCACTGATCACCTTTTATATTCTGTTTGGTTAAGAGCAAATTCTGAAAATACATTCTGCCTGCCAGGACTGTAAGTTAGTCATCAAATGTCCCTGTCGTCTTTGAGTGTGAACAATTTGTGAACAATTTTTGAAATACATCCTAGATGAACACTTGCAGTTTACCTTAACAGTTGATGACTATATTTTGACCAGAGATGTGTACATTGAGTTTTGTCTGAATTGCCAAACGCCTTACAATGTTACATCTACAGAATGACCCTGTTTCTACAACATAGCACTGGCGTTGCACATTTTATACCACGTGTTCAGTAGGTGCCCCCTAACCCTAACCCTAACCCCAACCCCAACCCCAACCCCAACCCTAACCCAACCCCAACCCTAACCCCAACCCTAACCCTAACCCTAACCCCAACCCCAACCCTAACCCCAACCCTAACCCCAACCCTAACCCTAACCCTAACCCCAATGCAGGATAATCAACAGGATAAAATAGATGCTGTAAATATATTTCACATTTTTATAATTTCATAATGAGAGAAATGTTTTTTTTATTCCAATGTTTGGAGAAAAATACCAAACATTTTATATTGTTGTGATTGGTTACTCATCGTGTATAAACGAGCAATTCTCCTACGCTGACCAGCCTGTTTAAATCCACGTACGTGCCATGTTTCGTTCTATCCCAGGGTATTGTTCATCAGCACACAACTGTCCAACGAGAGTTCAGTAATACTCCATGCTCTTCCCAGCGTTGGAAACTAAAATAACTCCCCCGTCTAGATTACTTAGCCACTGAATCAGTCCTCAGCCTGAAATCCAGAATATGGACTTCTTAGCCAGTCCTCAGCCTGAAATCCAGAATATGGACTTCTTAGCCAGTCCTCAGCCTGAAATCCAGAATATGGACTTCTTAGCCAGTCCTCAGCCTGAAATCCAGAATATGGACTTCTTAGCCAGTCCTCAGCCTGAAATCCAGAATATGGACTTCTTAGCCAGTCCTCAGCCTGAAATCCAGAATATAGACTTCTTAGCCAGTCCTCAGCCTGAAATCCAGAATATGGACTTCTTAGCCAGTCCTCAGCCTGAAATCCAGAATATGGACTTCTTAGCCAGTCCTCAGCCTGAAATCCAGAATATGGACTTCTTAGCCAGTCCTCAGCCTGAAATCCAGAATATGGACTTCTTAGCCAGTCCTCAGCCTGAAATCCAGAATATGGACTTCTTAGCCAGTCCTCAGCCTGAAATCCAGAATATGGACTTCTTAGCCAGTCCTCAGCCTGAAATCCAGAATATAGACTTCTTAGCCAGTCCTCAGCCTGAAATCCAGAATATGGACTTCTTAGCCAGTCCTCAGCCTGAAATCCAGAATATGGACTTCTTAGCCAGTCCTCAGCCTGAAATCCAGAATATGGACTTCTTAGCCAGTCCTCAGCCTGAAATCCAGAATATAGACTTCTTAGCCAGTCCTCAGCCTGAAATCCAGAATATGGACTTCTTAGCCAGTCCTCATCCTGAAATCCAGAACATGTTTTGTGATAACTTCTTACTCCATGTACAGTTGAAGTCTGAAGTTTACATACACCTTAGCCAAATACATTTAAACTCAGTTATCCACAATTCCTGACATTTAATCATAGTAAAAAATTAACTGTCTTAGGTCAGTTAGGATCACCATTTTATTTTAAGAATGTGAAATGTTAGAATAATAGTAGAGAGTGATTTATTTCAGCTTTTATTTATTTCATCACATTCCCAGTGGGTCAGAAGTTTACATACACTCAATTAGTATTTGGTAGCATTGCCTTTAAATTGTTTAACTTGGGTCAAATGTTTCGGGTAGCCTTCCACAAGCTTCCCACAATAAGGTGGGTGAATTTTGGCCCATTCCTCCTGACAGAGCTGGTTTAACTGAGTCAGGTTTGTAGGTCTCCTTGCTCACACATGCTTTTTCAGTTCAGCCCACAAATGTTCTATAGGATTGAGGTCAGGGCTTTGTGATGGCCACTCCAATACCTGTACTTTGTTGTCCTTAAGCCATTTTGCCACAACTTTGGAAGTATGCTTGGGGTCATTGTTCATTTGGAAGACCCATTTGCGACCAAGCTTTAACTTCCTGACTGATTTCTTGAGATGTTGCTTCAATATATCCACATAATTTTCCTCCCTCCATAATGCCATCTATTTTGTGAAGTGCACCAGTCCCTCCTGCAGCAAAGCACCCCCACAACATGATGCTGCCACCCCCGTGCTTCACGGTTGGGATGGTGTTCTTCGGCTTGCAAGCCTCCCTCTTTTTCCTCCTAACATAACGATGGTCATTATGGCCAAACAGTTATATTTTTGTTTCATCAGACCAGAGGACATTTCTCCAAAAAGTACGATCTTTGTCCCCATGTTCAGTTGCAAACCGTAGTCTGGCTTTTTTATGCCGGTTTTGGAGCAGTGGCTTCTTCCTTGCTGAGGGGCCTTTCAGGTTATGTCGATATAGGACTCGTTTTACTGTGGATATAGATACTTTTGTACCTGTTTCCTCCAGCATCTTTACAAGGTCCTTTGCTGTTGTTCTGGGATTGATTTGCACTTTTCACACCAAGTACGTTCATCTCTAGGAGACAGAACGCGTCTCCTTCCTTACTATTGTTTGTACAGATGAACGTGGTACCTTCAGGCGTTTGGAAATTGCTCCCAAGTATGAACCAAACTTGTGGAGGTCCACATTTTTTTTTCTGAGGTCTTGGCTGATTTCCTTTGATTTTCCCATGATGTCAAGCAAAGAGGCACTGAGTTTGAAGGTAGGCCTTGAAATACATCCACAGGTACACCTCCAATTGACTCGAATTAGGTCAATTAGCCTATCAGAAGCTTCTAAAGCCATGACATCATTTTCTGGAATTTTCCAAGCTGTTTAAAGGCACAGTCAACTTAGTGTATGTAAACTTCTGACCCACTGGAATTGTGATACAGTGAATTATAAGTGAAATAATCTGTCTGTAAACAATTGTTGGACAAATTACTTGTTTTATGCACAAAGTAGATGTCCTAACCGATTTGCCAAAACTAAAGTTTATTAACAAGAAATTTGTGGAGTGGTTGAAAAACGAGTTTTAATGACTCCAACCTAAGTGGATGTAAACTTCCGACTTCAACTGTACTCTGTGATGTTTGGAATGACAAGGAGTGGAAAGTTGGTGTAACCCGAGTAGATGTGTGATACTTACTCTTCAGCCTGAAGTGTACCCACTTGCGCCAGCGATTAGCTAGCTTTTCACGTGGCTCCCACTGGTAAGATGCTTCAGGAGTGCGGTCACGCGTGCTAGCAAGGCAGAGGTCCTGAGGTCAGTCCAGGTATGGGCCAAATCGAGCCAAAGTGGTACTCGATAAGCAAGCAGCATGACGTCCTTTACATTAGCACAAATAGAATGTGGATTTCTCAGCCACTTTCTCACTACAGTGCTCTGCTGTAGATAGAAGTCTCCCTGTACCGAGGACCTCTGCTGTAGATAGAAGTCTCCCTGTACCAAGGACCTCTGCTGTAGATAGAAGTCTCCCTGTACCGAGGACCTACCCCTCTGCTGTAGATAGAAGTCTCCCTGTACCGAGGACCTCTGCTGTAGATAGAAGTCTCCCTGTACCAAGGACCTACCCCTCTGCTGTAGATAGAAGTCTCCCTGTACCGAGGACCTACCCCTCTGCTGTAGATAGAAGTCTCCCTGTACCAAGGACCTACCCCTCTGCTGTAGATAGAAGTCTCCCTGTACCGAGGACCTCTGCTGTAGATAGAAGTCTCCCTGTACCGAGGACCTACCCCTCTGCTGTAGATAGAAGTCTCCCTGTACCGAGGACCTCTGCTGTAGATAGAAGTCTCCCTGTACCAAGGACCTACCCCTCTGCTGTAGATAGAAGTCTCCCTGTACCAAGGACCTACCCCTCTGCTGTAGATAGAAGTCTCCCTGTACCAAGGACCTCTGCTGTAGATAGAAGTCTCCCTGTACCAAGGACCTCTGCTGTAGATAGAAGTCTCCCTGTACCAAGGACCTCTGCTGTAGATAGAAGTCTCCCTGTACCAAGGACCTCTGCTGTAGATAGAAGTCTCCCTGTACCAAGGACCTCTGCTGTAGATAGAAGTCTCCCTGTACCAAGGACCTCTGCTGTAGATAGAAGTCTCCCTGTACCAAGGACCTACCCCTCTGCTGTAGATAGAAGTCTCCCTGTACCAAGGACCTCTGCTGTAGATAGAAGTCTCCCTGTACCAAGGACCTCTGCTGTAGATAGAAGTCTCCCTGTACCAAGGACCTCTGCTGTAGATAGAAGTCTCCCTGTACCAAGGACCTCTGCTGTAGATAGAAGTCTCCCTGTACCGAGGACCTCTGCTGTAGATAGAAGTCTCCCTGTACCAAGGACCTCTGCTGTAGATAGAAGTCTCCCTGTACCGAGGACCTCTGCTGTAGATAGAAGTCTCCCTGTACCAAGGACCTCTGCTGTAGATAGAAGTCTCCCTGTACCGAGGACCTCTGCTGTAGATAGAAGTCTCCCTGTACCAAGGACCTCTGCTGTAGATAGAAGTCTCCCTGTACCAAGGACCTCTGCTGTAGATAGAAGTCTCCCTGTACCAAGGACCTCTGCTGTAGATAGAAGTCTCCCTGTACCAAGGACCTCTGCTGTAGATAGAAGTCTCCCTGTACCGAGGACCTCTGCTGTAGATAGAAGTCTCCCTGTACCAAGGACCTACCCCTCTGCTGTAGATAGAAGTCTCCCTGTACCAAGGACCTACCCCTCTGCTGTAGATAGAAGTCTCCCTGTACCGAGGACCTCTGCTGTAGATAGAAGTCTCCCTGTACCGAGGACCTCTGCTGTAGATAGAAGTCTCCCTGTACCAAGGACCTCTGCTGTAGATAGAAGTCTCCCTGTACCAAGGACCTCTGCTGTAGATAGAAGTCTCCCTGTACCAAGGACCTCTGCTGTAGATAGAAGTCTCCCTGTACCGAGGACCTCTGCTGTAGATAGAAGTCTCCCTGTACCAAGGACCTCTGCTGTAGATAGAAGTCTCCCTGTACCAAAGACCTACCCCTCTGCTGTAGATAGAAGTCTCCCTGTACCAAGGACCTACCCCTCTGCTGTAGATAGAAGTCTCCCTGTACCGAGGACCTCTGCTGTAGATAGAAGTCTCCCTGTACCGAGGACCTCTGCTGTAGATAGAAGTCTCCCTGTACCGAGGACCTCTGCTGTAGATAGAAGTCTCCCTGTACCGAGGACCTCTGCTGTAGATAGAAGTCTCCCTGTACCAAGGACCTACCCCTCTGCTGTAGATAGAAGTCTCCCTGTACCAAGGACCTCTGCTGTAGATAGAAGTCTCCCTGTACCGAGGACCTCTGCTGTAGATAGAAGTCTCCCTGTACCAAGGACCTACCCCTCTGCTGTAGATAGAAGTCTCCCTGTACCGAGGACCTCTGCTGTAGATAGAAGTCTCCCTGTACCGAGGACCTCTGCTGTAGATAGAAGTCTCCCTGTACCGAGGACCTCTGCTGTAGATAGAAGTCTCCCTGTACCAAGGACCTACCCCTCTGCTGTAGATAGAAGTCTCCCTGTACCGAGGACCTCTGCTGTAGATAGAAGTCTCCCTGTACCAAGGACCTCTGCTGTAGATAGAAGTCTCCCTGTACCGAGGACCTCTGCTGTAGATAGAAGTCTCCCTGTACATTTACATTTCAGTCATTTAGCAGACGCTCTTATCCAGAGCGACTTACAAATTGGTGCATTCACCTTATGACATCCAGTGGAACAGCCACTTTACAATAGTGCATCTAAATCTTTTAAGGGGGGGGGGGGGGCAGAAGGTACCAAGGACCTCTGCTGTAGATAGAAGTCTCCCTGTACCGAGGACCTACCCCTCTGCTGTACAGTCGTGGCCAAAAGTTTTGAGAATGACACAAATGTCAATTTTCACACAGTCTGCTGCCTCAGTTTGTATGATGGCAATTTGCATATACTCCAGAATGTTATGAAGAGTGATCAGATGAATTGCAATTAATTGCAAAGTCCCTCTTTGCCATGCAAATGAACTGAATCCCCCCCAAAACATTTCCACTGCATTGCTGGGCTTCAGGGGGCACCCAAGAAAGTCCAGCAAGCGCCAGGACCGTCTCCTAAAGTTGATTCAGCTGCGGGATCGGGGCACCACCAGTACAGAGCTTGCTCAGGAATGGCAGCAGGCAGGTGTGAGTGCATCTGCACGCACAGTGAGACGAAGACTTTTGGAAGATGGCCTGGTGTCAAGAATTATTATTGTTATCGATCTTTTGTACATTTTACATATAAGTTAATAAATCAAATGTCTGAAAATCAAGATGTCTGTCTTTCTTACGATGTTGCCTTTTTTTTTTACACATTAACCGTTTTGTTTTGTCACTTGTCTTCATTCTACATTTAAAGAAAATAATTAGGGCTTTTTCACTATTTAAAAACTCGAATAGCCTGTGTTTCATTAATATGGTGTTGATAAAATCACGTTATTACTAACTAATTCAATAACTGTTATAAGGAAATCATCCATGATCTCATTCTAACGAGAAAGAAAACGTTATAACGGAAAAGATAACTTTATAACCAGAAATATAACTCTGTAACGGGAAGATAACGTTATAATGAGAAAGATAACGTTATAACGGGAAGATAACGTTATAAAGATAACGTTATAACCAGTGGTGTAAAGTACCTAAGTAATGATACTTGAAAATACTACTTAAGATGTTTTTGGGGTTTCTTTACTTTACTATTTATTTTTTTCTGGGTGACTTTCACTTTTACCTGAGTCATTTTCTATTAAGGTATTTTAATGAGACAGATCATGTTATAATGAGACAGATCAGGTTATAATAAGACAGATTACGTTATAGAAAGGGAGGGATTATAATCTGAATAAAGGGAGAGGTTGTAATCTGAATAAAGGGAGAGGTTGTAACCTGAATAAAGGGAGAGGTTGTAATCTGAATAAAGGGAGAGGTTGTAATCTGAATAAAGGGAGAGGTTGTAATCTGAATAAAGGGAGAGGTTGTAATCTGAATAAAGGGAGAGGTTGTAATCTGAATAAAGGGAGAGGTTGTAATCTGAATAAAGGGAGAGGTTGTAATCTGAATAAAGGGAGAGATTATAATCTGAATAAAGGGAGAGGTTGTAATCTGAATAAAGGGAGAGGTTGTAATCTGAATAAAGGGAGAGATTATAATCTGAATAAAGGGAGAGGTTGTAATCTGAATAAAGGGAGAGGTTGTAATCTGAATAAAGGGAGAGGTTGTAATCTGAATAAAGGGAGAGGTTGTAATCTGAATCAAGGGAGAGGTTGTAGTCTGAATAAAGGGAGAGGTTGTAATCTGAATAAAGGGAGAGGTTGTAGTCTGAATAAAGGGAGAGGTTGTAATCTGAATAAAGGGAGAGGTTGTAATCTGAATAAAGGGAGAGGTTGTAATCTGAATAAAGGGAGAGGTTGTAATCTGAATAAAGGGAGAGGTTGTAATCTGAATAAAGGGAGAGGCTGTAATCTGAATAAAGGGAGAGGTTGTAATCTGAATAAAGGGAGAGGTTGTAATCTGAATAAAGGGAGAGGTTGTAATCTGAATAAAGGGAGAGGTTGTAATCTGAATAAAGTGAGAGGTTGTAATCTGAATAAAGGGAGAGGTTGTAATCTGAATAAAGGGAGAGGTTGTAGTCTGAATAAAGGGAGAGGTTGTAATCTGAATCAAGGGAGAGGTTGTAATCTGAATAAAGGGAGAGGTTGTAATCTGAATAAAGGGAGAGGTTGTAATCTGAATAAAGGGAGAGGTTGTAATCTGAATAAAGGGAGAGGTTGTAATCTGAATAAAGGGAGAGATGGTAATCTGAATAAAGGGAGAGGTTGTAATCTGAATCAAGGGAGAGGTTGTAATCTGAATAAAGGGAGAGGTTGTAATCTGAATAAAGGGAGAGGTTGTAATCTGAATAAAGGGAGAGGTTGTAATCTGAATAAAGGGAGAGGTTGTAATCTGAGTAAAGGGAGAGGTTGTAATCTGAATAAAGGGAGAGGTTGTAATCTGAATAAAGTGAGAGGTTGTAATCTGAATAAAGGGAGAGGTTGTAGTCTGAATAAAGGTAGAGGTTTTAATCTGAATAAAGGGAGAGGTTGTAATCTGAATAAAGGGAGAGGTTGTAATCTGAATAAAGGGAGAGGTTGTAATCTGAATAAAGGGAGAGGTTGTAATCTGAATAAAGGGAGAGGTTGTAATCTGAATAAAGGGAGAGGTTGTAGTCTGAATAAAGGTAGAGGTTGTAATCTGAATAAAGGGAGAGGTTGTAATCTGAATAAAGGGAGAGGTTGTAATCTGAATAAAGGGAGAGGTTGTAATCTGAATAAAGGGAGAGGTTGTAATCTGAATAAAGGGAGAGGTTGTAGTCTGAATAAAGGTAGAGGTTGTAATCTGAATAAAGGTAGAGGTTGTAATCTGAATAAAGGGAGAGGTTGTAGTCTGAATAAAGGGAGAGATTGTAATCTGAATAAAGGGAGAGATTGTAATCTGAATAAAGGGAGAGGTTGTAATCTGAATAAAGGGAGAGGTTGTAATCTGAATAAAGGGAGGGATTGTAATCTGAATAAAGGGAGAGGTTGTAATCTGAATAAAGGGAGAGGTTGTAATCTGAATAAAGGGAGAGGTTGTAATCTGAATAAAGGGAGAGGTTGTAATCTGAATAAAGGGAGAGGTTGTAATCTGAATAAAGGGAGGGATTGTAATCTGAATAAAGGGAGAGGTTGTAATCTGAATAAAGGGAGAGGTTGTAATCTGAATAAAGGGAGAGGTTGTAGTCTGAATAAAGGGAGAGGTTGTAATCTGAATAAAGGGAGAGGTTGTAATCTGAATAAAGGGAGAGGTTGTAATCTGAATAAAGGGAGAGGTTGTAATCTGAATAAAGGGAGAGGTGAATAAAGGGAGAGGTTGTAATCTGAATAAAGGGAGAGGTTGTAGTCTGAATAAAGGGAGAGATTGTAATCTGAATAAAGGGAGAGATTGTAATCTGAATAAAGGGAGAGGTTGTAATCTGAATAAAGGGAAAAAGGCCATTCTTGAACATGGGTTGAGACATTCTTACCAATTTGCTAGAAAACCATTTTGGATTTAAGTATAACTTTTGTATGACATGGTTTTCGAGAAAATGTATAAGAATGTCTCACCCCATGTTCAACTATTTTGTATGACTGAAGCCTCTAGTGAGAGGTCTAATGTTTTAATATTTAATAATCTGCCCTCCGAATTCAAATTCATTATATAAATAGGCCCATTTAATTTCGTCTGGTTTGCCGTTCCATATAAAATGGAATATTGAAACCAGTAGACTACAGTTTCTCCAGTAGACTAATACAAAGGAATGTAGACTACAGTTTCTCCTGTAGACTAATACAAAGGAATGTAGACTACAGTTTCTCCAGTAGACTAATAGAAAGGAATGTAGACTACAGTTTCTCCAGTAGACTAATAGAAAGGAATGTAGACTACAGTTTCTCCAGTAGACTAATACAAAGGAATGTAGACTACAGTTTCTCCAGTAGACTAATACAAAGGAATGTAGACTACAGTTTCTCCAGTAGACTAATACAAAGGAATGTAGACTACAGTTTCTCCAGTAGACTAATACAAAGGAATGTAGACTACAGTTTCTCCAGTAGACTAATACAAAGGAATGTAGACTACAGTTTCTCCTGTAGACTAATACAAAGGAATGTAGACTACAGTTTCTCCAGTAGACTAATACAAAGGAATGTAGACTAGTTTCTCCAGTAGACTAATACAAAGGAATGTAGACTACCAGGGGTTCATACTGTAATGCAGCTCCATCTTGTGGATGTTAGGCCCATCATTTGTCTTTATCATCCTTTTTTGACGTTGCTTCCTTCCTGTATATTTCTCTGACTTCCTGTTTGTCTGTCATACCCATACCAATTCATCAGGGGAAAGTAGACCCATTGGCGGCTCCCGGCTGTAGCCTATAGCCTAAATGGTGCAGCATTCAGTCCCTCCAAAACGCCCCCAATTCATCTGACGCACACCTCACGCAGGTCCACTGATGTCGGAATCACTATTTTCAATTTGCTAAACAGATTCAATAGTATTTACATTTCAAAAATTGCAATATTCTCGTACATCTTGATTATTTTTCTCTCGATAAGAGACCTTTACTGAAAGGCTATAAGTCGTTCCGACTAATGTGCTGCACTAACACATAATGCCATGTGACTATACAGTAGCCTACATCTATAGTTTACTGTAAAATGATATGCTGCTTTTGGCTAAATACTGTAGTTTTCTGTGTGCTTCAATAGAACAACTGGAAAGAGTTCCTACTGTATGCTCTTTTTTGTACCGGAACCAAAAACCAATGTCTCTGTGTCACGCCCTGACCTTGGAGATCCTTTCTATGTCTCTATTTGGTTTGGTCAGGGGTGGGCATTCTATGTTTTCTATTTCTGTGTGTTTGGTCGGGTGTGGTTCTCAATCAGAGGCAGCTGTCTATCGTTGTCTCTGATTGGGAACCATACTTAGGTAGCCTTTTCCCACCTGGTGTTTTGTGGGTAGTTGTTTTCTGTTTTTGTGTTTCTGCACCAGACAGAACTGTTTCGCTTTCGTTCTCCTGTTTGTTGTTTTTGTTCGGTTTGTTTTTTTGGATTAAATCATGAACACTTTAAACGCTGCACCTTGGTCCACTCTTCCTTCAGCCCACGAGAACCGTTACAGCACGGATGTGAAAATCAAGGCGGTCTGGAACTGCACGAACAAAAATAAGTCCAAAAGGCGTTGGCATCAGTCCGTGCTTACTGAGGTGTAGCCTACAGTGAATGTTATGAATACCCATCTATGTGGTAAGTCTACCATTTGTAAAAACACAAAAAAACGATGTCCAGACAGGACCAAAAAAAGACTTCCAAAAGATTTTGGCTCGTGCTTACTAGAGTGTAGCCTACCATGTCTTACTAGAGCCTACCATGTCTTACTAGAGCCTACCATGTTTTACTAGAGCCTACCATGTCTTACTAGAGTGTAGACTACCATGTCTTACTAGAGTGTAGACTACCATGTCTTACTAGAGCCTACCATGTCTTACTAGAGCCTACCATGTCTTACTAGAGCCTACCATGTCTTACTAGAGTGTAGCCTACCATGTCTTACCAGAGCCTACCATGTCTTACTAGAGCCTACCATGTCTTACTAGAGTGTAGTCTACCATGTCTTACTAGAGCCTACCATGTCTTACTAGAGTGTAGACTACCATGTCTTACTAGAGCCTACCATGTCTTACTAGAGTGTAGCCTACCATGTCTTACTAGAGTGTAGACTACCATGTCTTACTAGAGTGTAGACTACCATGTTTTACTAGAGTGTAGACTACCATGTCTTACTAGAGCCTACCATGTCTTACTAGAGTGTAGACTACCATGTCTTACTAGAGTGTAGACTACCATGTCTTACTAGAGTGTAGACTACCATGTCTTACTAGAGTGTAGACTACCATGTCTTACTAGAGTGTAGACTACCATGTCTTACTAGAGTGTAGACTACCATGTCTTACTAGAGTGTAGACTACCATGTCTAACTGGTGCCTACCATGTCTTACTAGAGCCTACCATGTCTTACTAGAGCCTACCATGTCTTACTAGAGTGTAGCCTACCATGTCTTACTAGAGCCTACCATGTCTTACTAGAGTGTAGACTACCATGTCTTACTAGAGCCTACCATGTCTTACTAGAGCCTACCATGTCTTACTAGAGCCTACCATGTCTTACTAGAGTCTACCATGTCTTACTAGAGTGTAGTCTACCATGTCTTACTAGAGCCTACCATGTCTTACTAGAGCCTACCATGTCTTACTAGAGTGTAGACTACCATGTCTTACTAGAGTGTAGACTACCATGTCTTACTAGAGCCTACCATGTCTTACTAGAGCCTACCATGTCTTACTAGAGCCTACCATGTCTTACTAGAGCCTACCATGTCTTACTAGAGTGTAGCCTACCATGTCTTACTAGAGCCTACCATGTCTTACTAGAGCCTACCATGTCTTACTAGAGCCTACCATGTCTTACTAGAGCCTACCATGTCTTACTAGAGTGTAGCCTACCATGTCTTACTAGAGTGTAGCCTACCATGTCTTACTAGAGTGTAGCCTACCATGTCTTACTAGAGTGTAGCCTACCATGTCTTACTAGAGTGTAGCCTACCATGTCTTACTAGAGCGTAGCCTACCATGTCTTACTAGTGTAGCCTACCATGTCTTACTAGAGCCTACCATGTCTTACTAGAGTGTAGCCTACCATGTCTTACTAGAGTGTAGTCTACCATGTCTTACTAGAGTGTAGACTACCATGTCTTACTAGAGTGTAGACTACCATGTCTTACTAGAGTGAAGCCTACCATGTCTTACTAGAGTGTAGACTACCATGTCTTACTAGAGTGTAGACTACCATGTCTTACTAGAGTGTAGACTACCATGTCTTACTAGTGTAGCCTACCATGTCTTACTAGTGTAGCCTACCATGTCTTACTAGAGTGTAGACTACCATGTCTTACTAGAGTGTAGACTACCATGTCTTACTAGAGTGTAGACTACCATGTCTTACTAGAGTGTAGACTACCATGTCTTACTAGAGTGTAGCCTACCATGTCTTACTAGAGTGTAGACTACCATGTCTTACTAGTGTAGCCTACCATGTCTTACTAGAGTGTAGCCTACCATGTCTTACTAGAGTGTAGCCTACCATGTCTTACTAGAGTGTAGCCTACCATGTCTTACTAGAGTGTAGCCTACCATGTCTTACTAGAGTGTAGCCTACCATGTCTTACTAGAGTGTAGCCTACCATGTCTTACTAGAGTGTAGCCTACCATGTCTTACTAGAGTGTAGACTACCATGTCTTACTAGAGTGTAGACTACCATGTCTTACTAGAGTGTAGACTACCATGTCTTACTAGAGTGTAGACTACCATGTCTTACTAGAGCCTACCATGTCTTACTAGAGCCTACCATGTCTTACTAGAGCCTACCATGTCTTACTAGAGCCTACCATGTCTTACTAGAGTGTAGACTACCATGTCTTACTAGAGCCTACCATGTCTTACTAGAGCCTACCATGTCTTACTAGAGTGTAGCCTACCATGTCTTACTAGAGTGTAGCCTACCATGTCTTACTAGAGTGTAGCCTACCATGTCTTACTAGAGTGTAGACTACCATGTCTTACTAGAGTGTAGACTACCATGTCTTACTAGAGTGTAGACTACCATGTCTTACTAGAGTGTAGACTACCATGTCTTACTAGAGCCTACCATGTCTTACTAGAGTGTAGACTACCATGTCTTACTAGAGTGTAGACTACCATGTCTTACTAGAGCCTACCATGTCTTACTAGAGCCTACCATGTCTTACTAGAGTGTAGCCTACCATGTCTTACTAGAGCCTACCATGTCTTACTAGAGCCTACCATGTCTTACTAGAGCCTACCATGTCTTACTAGAGCCTACCATGTCTTACTAGAGTGTAGACTACCATGTCTTACTAGAGCCTACCATGTCTTACTAGAGCCTACCATGTCTTACTAGAGTCTACCATGTCTTACTAGAGTGTAGTCTACCATGTCTTACTAGAGTCTACCATGTCTTACTAGAGTCTACCATGTCTTACTAGAGTGTAGCCTACCATGTCTTACTAGAGTGTAGCCTACCATGTCTTACTAGAGTGTAGCCTACCATGTCTTACTAGAGTGTAGCCTACCATGTCTTACTAGAGTGTAGCCTACCATGTCTTACTAGAGTGTAGCCTACCATGTCTTACTAGAGTGTAGCCTACCATGTCTTACGAGTGTAGCCTACCATGTCTTACTAGAGCCTACCATGTCTTACTAGAGTGTAGTCTACCATGTCTTACTAGAGTGTAGACTACCATGTCTTACTAGAGTGTAGACTACCATGTCTTACTAGAGTGTAGCCTACCATGTCTTACTAGAGTGTAGCCTACCATGTCTTACTAGAGTGTAGCCTACCATGTCTTACTAGAGTGTAGACTACCATGTCTTACTAGAGTGTAGACTACCATGTCTTACTAGAGTGTAGACTACCATGTCTTACTAGAGTGTAGACTACCATGTCTTACTAGAGTGTAGACTACCATGTCTTACTAGAGTGTAGACTACCATGTCTTACTAGAGTGTAGACTACCATGTCTTACTAGTGTAGCCTACCATGTCTTACTAGTGTAGACTACCATGTCTTACTAGAGTGTAGCCTACCATGTCTTACTAGAGTGTAGCCTACCATGTCTTACTAGAGTGTAACCTACCATGTCTTACTAGAGTGTAGCCTACCATGTCTTACTAGAGTGTAGACTACCATGTCTTACTAGTGTAGCCTACCATGTCTTACTAGAGTGTAGCCTACCATGTCTTACTAGAGTGTAGCCTACCATGTCTTACTAGAGTGTAGCCTACCATGTCTTACTAGAGTGTAGACTACCATGTCTTACTAGTGTAGCCTACCATGTCTTACTAGAGTGTAGCCTACCATGTCTTACTAGAGTGTAGCCTACCATGTCTTACTAGAGTGTAGCCTACCATGTATTACTAGCGTGTAGACTACCATGTCTTACTAGAGTGTAGACTACCATGTCTTACTAGAGTGTAGCCTACCATGTCTTACTAGAGTGTAGACTACCATGTCTTACTAGAGTGTAGCCTACCATGTCTTACTAGAGTGTAGCCTACCATGTCTTACTAGAGTGTAGCCTACCATGTCTTACTAGAGTGTAGCCTACCATGTCTTACTAGAGCCTACCTTGTCTTACTAGAGCCTGCCATGTCTTACTAGAGCGTAGCCTACCATGTCTTACTAGAGCGTAGCCTACCATGTCTTACTAGAGCCTACCATGTCTTACTAGAGCGTAGCCTACCATGTCTTACTAGAGCGTAGCCTACCATGTCTTACTAGAAATACTTTTCACAGATGTATTTTAGGTCTGACACAGAACCCAAACCGGCTGCGCGCGTGCGCCATCGTGCATACATTTATTTTGTCCCCCCACACCAAACGCGATCACGACACGCAGGTTAAAATATCAAAACAAACTCTGAACCAATTATATTAATTTGGCAACAGGTCGAAAAGCATTAAACATTTATGGCAATTTAGCTATCTAGCTTTCACTTGCTAGCTAATTTGTCCTATTTAGCTAGCTTGCTGTTGCTAGCTAATTTGTCCTATTTAGCTAGCTTGCTGTTGCTAGCTAATTTGTCCTATTTAGCTAGCTTGCACTTGCTAGCTAATTTGTCCTATTTAGCTAGCTTGCTGTTGCTAGCTAATTTGTCCTATTTAGCTAGCTTGCTGTTGCTAGCTAATTTGTCCTATTTAGCTAGCTTGCACTTGCTAGCTAATTTGTCCTATTTAGCTAGCTTGCTGTTGCTAGCTAATTTGTCCTGGGATATAAACATTGAGTTGTTATTTTACCTGAAATGCACAAGGTCCTCTACTCCACCAATTAATCCACACATAAAACGGTCAACCGAATTCTTTCTAGTCATCTCTCCTCCTTCCAGGCTTTTTCTTCTCTTGACTTTATATTGCGATTGGCAACTTTCATAAATTAGGTGCAATTACCGCCACTGACCTTGTACGCCTTTCAGTCACCCACGTGGGTATAACCAATGAGGAGATGGCACGTGGGTATCTGCTTCTATAAACCAATGAGGAGATGGGAGAGGCAGGACTTGCAGCGCGATCTGCGTCAGAAAGAGAACTGATTTCTATTTTAGCCCTTGGCAACGCAGACGCTCGTTGGTGCAGCGCGAGCAGTGTGGGTGCAATAATTGAATAACATAGATTTCTAATTTTATTTTGCAACGCTCGTGCATGTGACGCTAGTGGTGTGGTCAGCCTGTTAGAGTTGAGTTGACACTAGAAGGGGGAACTGAAAACACTAAGGCCTTGAATAGGGGTCAACTTCCCTTTATGTTGGCTTTGAGAAGGTACCGCTGAATGTGTTGACCATATACTGCTGAAGGTGTGGACCATATACTGCTGAAGGTGTGGACCATATACTGCTGAAGGTGTGGACCATATACTGCTGAAGGTGTTGACCATATACTGCTGAAGGTGTTGACCGTATACTGCTGAAGGTGTTGACCATATACCGCTGAAGGTGTTGACCATATACTGCTGAAGGTGTTGACCGTATACTGCTGAAGGTGTTGACCGTATACTGCTGAAGGTGTTGACCGTATACTGCTGAAGGTGTTGACCATATACTGCTGAAGGTGTTGACCATATACCGCTGAAGGTGTTGACCATATACCGCTGAAGGTGTGGACCGTATTCTGCTGAATGTATCATGTGATGATATAGGCATGTCTGAATGATCCGCCTTCACGCCAAGATACTCACAAGACTATTTTATATTTGGTGTTTAATAACTGTTTCATACATGTCATCTTGCATTGTCTCATACGTCACGAAGAACCACAAAACCAGTCGAGGTAGTACCTGTATTTGGTGTTTTCACTCTCTACAAAAGCAGCCATATCATTATCATGGTTCATAAGTAACATGTTCTAAGGTGTCTTGATGTTTCCTATCAGGGAGGAAGGAAGTGAAAGATAGTAGCTCTGCCAGCTCTGTATTTCAGGGCTGTTTATCAGAATAGGGAAGCGAAACCTTTCCACTGGAATACAGTTTAATGCATCTCTAGCACCTTCTCAACTGGTAAGAAACGCCCCATGCTCAGACTAAATGCAACACAGAACACTTCTAATAAAGACCAGAGAGGATTATCCCACTGCTGCCACCAATGTAGAGACTGAGGGGATTATCCCACTGCAGCCATCAATGTAGAGACTGAGGGGATTATCCCACTGCTGCCACCAATGTAGAGACTGAGGGGATTATCCCACTGCAGCCATCAATGTAGAGACTGAGGGGATTATCCCACTGCTGCCACCAATGTAGAGACTGAGGGGATTATCCCACTGCAGCCATCAATGTAGAGACTGAGGGGATTATCCCACTGCTGCCACCAATGTAGCGTCTGAGGGGATTATCCAACTGCTGCCACCAATGTAGCGTCTGAGGGGATTATCCCACTGCTGCCACCAATGTAGCGTCTGAGGGGATTATCCAACTGCTGCCACCAATGTAGCGTCTGAGGGGATTATCCCACTGCTGCCACCAATGTAGCGACTGAGGGGATTATCCAACTGTTGCCACCAACGTAGCGTTTGAGGGGATTATCCCACTGCTGCCACCAGTGTAGCGACTGAGGGGAGGGGGAATAGCTGTAACCGGGCCTGAAACAACTAAAATGGTGGGGTGAGCACATTACCTCTGCTGAAATGTCCAGACATTGACAGATGCCATTTCTAAAAAATCACCAGCCCCCATGAATTATATTGTATAACTTGTATATAACTATACCATACACAACAATATTTCCATAATTCAGGGAAAAATAGATTTTTCTAATCTGGGTAAATAAACCATGTTTCTTCCGTGTGTGACGCATGCAGGTCTTGATAAAGCTGTTTCCTCATTCTCTGTCAATGGGAAGTTCGTTTTGCATGGCCCGGTACCCCGGAATCGGATTTTGTTCATTTTAGAACATTCCATTGGTCCTTAAGTGAAATCTCCCCTCAACCCGGGGCACCGGGCCAGCCAGTCCCTCCCCTGGTCCGCCCCCCTGGTCAGGCCTCTACAGAAGCCTCAGTCATTTCTAGGACATCAATAACTTTCACAACAACCGAAGCCCTCAAACTGAACAATTATTCTAGTTTGGACATATCTATTTCTGGCGGATTAAATGACAAATCAAAAGTCTTAATTCTACTCGTATAAAGGAGCGGTTTCGGTTTGTATACATTTTACGCATTCATAATAACCAGAAACGACAACTTCCCTGAATATGTCAACTAGTTTAGACCTGTGGAATATTCCCCTGAGAGCGCTGAATATCAACGTGAGAAAAAGATTGGGACTGTTTTTAAATCCGCGAAACACTGTGGCATCAGACTGGATGTCTGTCGCAGAAAACATGGGTTTCTCTTATTTAGAGATCAAGAATTACGAGGATTGCCAAGATCCAACACGGAAGATTCTAGAGGACTGGCAATCGCGTTGTCCCGGAGCCAAAGTTGGAAAGTTAGTTTCAATTCTGGAAAACGTGGACCGAAAAGACGTTGTGGAGGATCTCCGAGATCTCATTGGTAGGTTAACTCTGCTTTTTATTGCTAAATAATATGACATGTAATCATCTATAAAGGATGAGTGAAACCTGTATATATGTGTGTGTGTTCTGAAATGTGTTATTACAGCCATGTTATACATTAATTACAAAATAACCTTTAGTTGAAGTGTCATTAATTATGATGACCTAATATTGAAATAATTGCTGAGTAACTTGACCTGTGTGTGTGTGTATGTCTGGGTGTATGCACGTCTCTCTGTGTGTGTGTATATGTCTGGGTGTATGCACGTCTCTGTGTGTGTGTGTGTATGTCTGGGTGTATGCACGTCTCTGTGTATAGAGGAGGACTGTAAGAAGTACATAGAGAAACAGAATGAGCCCCCAGTCCAGGTTCCCGAGGTGGACAGCTGTGTCCCCAGAACCCCAGAGAGACAAGGCATCACCCTGCAGGATGACCCAGAAGGTAATAATGTTTTATCGTCTGTAGTACATTACTATCCAATAATAACACTAGTGTTACACACTGGCGGTCTGTAGTTCAGATTACTTTCTTTGTCAAATGTACACAAGGTCCAATCAAAATGTGCCTTCCACTTCATGCCAACCCCCTCTGAATGACAGACATAATGTACAGAGGTTGGAGACACACTGGGCGCCCGGTAGTTGTGGAGAGGTTACGTGCCTTGCTCAATGGCACAATGGCAGGCAATGGCATTTAGGATTTGATACCCAGCAACCCTATGGACGCTAGCTCACTGCCCAACAGATTTTCCCTGTCAGACCTGGGATTTGAACTGACAATCCTCCGGTTGCTGGCCTTCCTCTTTTACCGCTAGGCTACCTGCCGCTCCACACAACTAAATGATAGAAACACTGGTATTACATTCAGTATCATGGTGACTATATCAACTCTGCTTAGCACAACATTACTAAGTAGAGAGACTTGCAAACAGCCTTCTGTGTACAATGGCAGCAGCTTGTCTCTGGCCATTATGCACCAATGTTAATATTTACGACAGTTTATTACCTATTGAGTCACCTCTCTCCTCTGTCTCCTGTTGAGTCTCCTCTCCTCTGTCTCCTGATGTTGAGTCCTCTCTCTCCTGATGTTGAGTCCTCTCTCCTCTCTCTCCTGATGTTGAGTCCTCTCTCCTCTCTCTCCTCTCTCTCCTGATGTTGAGTCCTTTCTCCTCTCTCTCCTCTGTCTCCTCTGTCTCCTGTTGAGTCTCCTCTCCTCTGTCTCCTGATGTTGAGTCCTCTCTCTCCTCTCTCTCCTCTGTCTCCTGATGTTGAGTCCTCTCTCTCCTCTCTCTCCTCTGTCTCCGGATGTTGAGTCCTCTCTCTCCTCTCTCTCCTGATGTTGAGTCCTCTCTCTCCTCTCTCTCCTCTGTCTCCTGATGTTGAGTCCTCTCTCTCCTCTCTCTCCTCTGTCTCCTGATGTTGAGTCCTCTCTCTCCTCTCTCTCCTGATGTTGAGTCCTCTCTCTCCTCTCTCTCCTGATGTTGAGTCCTCTCTCTCCTCTCTCTCCTGATGTTGAGTCCTCTCTCTCCTCTGTCTCCTGATGTTGAGTCCTCTCTCTCCTGATGTTGAGTCCTCTCTCCTCTCTCTCCTGATGTTGAGTCCTCTCTCTCCTCTCTCTCCTGATGTTGAGTCCTCTCTCTCCTCTCTCTCCTGATGTTGAGTCCTCTCTCTCCTCTCTCTCCTCTCTCTCCTGATGTTGAGTCCTCTGTCTCCTCTGTCTCCTGATGTTGAGTCTCCTCTCCTCTCTCTCCTCTCTCTCCTATGTCTCCTGATGTTGAGTCTCCTCTCCTCTCTCTCCTCTCTCTCCTGATGTTGAGTCTCCTCTCCTCTCTCTCCTCTCTCTCCTGATGTTGAGTCATCTCTCTCCTCTGTCTCCTGATGTTGAGTCCTCTCTCTCATCTGTCTCCTGATGTTGAGTCCTCTCTCCTCTCTCTCCTCTGTCTCCTGATGTTGAGTCCTCTCTCCTGATGTTGAGTCCTCTCTCTCCTCTCTCCTGATGTTGAGTCCTCTCTCCTCTCTCTCCTCTGTCTCCTCTGTCTCCTGATGTTGAGTCCTCTCTCCTCTCTCTCCTCTGTCTCCTGATGTTGAGTCCTCTCTCCTCTCTCTCCTGTCTCCTGATGTTGAGTCCTCTCTCTCCTCTCTCTCCTCTCTCTCCTCTCTCTCCTGATGTTGAGTCCTCTCTCTCCTCTCTCTCCTCTGACTCCTGATGTTGAGTCCTCTCTCTCCTCTCTCTCCTCTGTCTCCTGATGTTGAGTCCTCTCTCTCCTCTCTCTCCTGATGTTGAGTCCTCTCTCTCCTCTCTCTCCTCTCTCTCCTGATGTTGAGTCCTCTCTCTCCTCTCTCTCCTGATGTTGAGTCCTCTCTCCTCTCTCTCCTCTGACTCCTGATGTTGAGTCCTCTCTCTCCTCTGACTCCTGATGTTGAGTCCTCTCTCTCCTCTCTCTCCTGATGTTGAGTCCTCTCTCCTCTCTCTCCTCTGTCTCCTCTGTCTCCTGATGTTGAGTCCTCTCTCCTCTCTCTCCTCTGTCTCCTGATGTTGAGTCCTCTCTCCTCTCTCTCCTCTGTCTCCTGATGTTGAGTCCTCTCTCTCCTCTCTCTCCTCTCTCTCCTCTCTCTCCTGATGTTGAGTCCTCTCTCTCCTCTCTCTCCTCTGACTCCTGATGTTGAGTCCTCTCTCTCCTCTCTCTCCTCTGTCTCCTGATGTTGAGTCCTCTCTCTCCTCTCTCTCCTGATGTTGAGTCCTCTCTCTCCTCTCTCTCCTCTCTCTCCTGATGTTGAGTCCTCTCTCTCCTCTCTCTCCTGATGTTGAGTCCTCTCTCCTCTCTCTCCTCTGACTCCTGATGTTGAGTCCTCTCTCTCCTCTGACTCCTGATGTTGAGTCCTCTCTCTCCTCTGTCTCCTGATGTTGAGTCCTCTCTCTCCTCTCTCTCTTGATGTTGAGTCCTCTCTCTCCTCTCTCTCCTGATGTTGAGTCCTCTCTCTCCTCTCTCTCCTGATGTTGAGTCCTCTCTCCTCTCTCTCCTCTCTCTCCTGATGTTGAGTCCTCTCTCTCCTCTCTCTCCTGATGTTGAGTCCTCTCTCCTCTCTCTCCTGATGTTGAGTCAACTCTCTCCTCTCTCTCCTCTCTCCAGGGGGTATACCGGAGCTGTTTGATGCCTTTATCTGCTACTGTCAGAGTGACTTTGACTTTGTTCATGAGATGATCCAGCAGTTGGAGCAGACGGACCACAAGTTGAAGCTGTGTGTGTTTGACCGGGACGTCCTGCCTGGATCATGTGTCTGGACTATCACCGGCGAACTCATCGAGAAAAGGCAAGTTGAGGCCCTGCTCAATTTAAGCAGCGCCACAGTGGCGTCGTCGAGATCCACGGCCACTTATTGGCTGTGTTCTGTTTCTGTTTTAATGGCTCATCCTCATGTTTTCAGAATTGTATTAGCTCAAGAGATGGGTTCTGCTATGCAAAAGCATGTTACAGCGAAGAGGGTGATGGTTATGGCTGGATAATACTGTATGTTGTTGATCTGTAGGGGTTATGGCTGGATAATACTGTATGTTGATCTGTAGGGGGTTATGGCTGGATAATAATGTATGTTGATCTGTAGGGGGTTATGGCTGGATAATAATGTATGTTGATCTGTAGGGGGTTATGGCTGGATAATACTGTATGTTGATCTGTAGGGGGTTATGGCTGGATAATACTGTATGTTGTTGATCTGTAGGGGGTTATGGCTGGATAATACTGTATGTTGATCTGTAGGGGTTATGGCTGGATAATACTGTATGTTGTTGATCTGTAGGGGTTATGGCTGGATAATACTGTATGTTGTTGATCTGTAGGGGTTATGGCTGGATAATACTGTATGTTGATCTGTAGGGGGTTATGGCTGGATAATACTGTATGTTGTTGATCTGTAGGGGGTTATGGCTGGATAATACTGTATGTTGTTGATCTGTAGGGGGTTATGGCTGGATAATACTGTATGTTGTTGATCTGTAGGGGGTTATGGCTGGATAATACTGTATGTTGATCTGTAGGGGGTTATGGCTGGATAATACTGTATGTTGATCTGTAGGGGTTATGGCTGGATAATACTGTATGTTGATCTGTAGGGGTTATGGCTGGATAATACTGTATGTTGATCTGTAGGGGGTTATGGCTGGATAATACTGTATGTTGATCTGTAGGGGTTATGGCTGGATAATACTGTATGTTGATCTGTAGGGGGTTATGGCTGGATAATACTGTATGTTGATCTGTAGGGGTTATGGCTGGATAATACTGTATGTTGTTGATCTGTAGGGGGTTATGGCTGGATAATACTGTATGTTGTTGATCTGTAGGGGGTTATGGCTGGATAATAATGTATGTTGATCTGTAGGGGGTTATGGCTGGATAATACTGTATGTTGTTGATCTGTAGGGGGTTATGGCTGGATAATACTGTATGTTGTTGATCTGTAGGGGTTATGGCTGGATAATACTGTATGTTGATCTGTAGGGGGTTATGGCTGGATAATACTGTATGTTGATCTGTAGGGGTTATGGCTGGATAATACTGTATGTTGATCTGTAGGGGTTATGGCTGGATAATACTGTATGTTGATCTGTAGGGGGTTATGGCTGGATAATACTGTATGTTGTTGATCTGTAGGGGTTATGGCTGGATAATACTGTATGTTGTTGATCTGTAGGGGTTATGGCTGGATAATACTGTATGTTGTTGATCTGTAGGGGTTATGGCTGGATAATACTGTATGTTGATCTGTAGGGGTTATGGCTGGATAATACTGTATGTTGTTGATCTGTAGGGGGTTATGGCTGGATAATACTGTATGTTGATCTGTAGGGGGTTATGGCTGGATAATACTGTATGTTGATCTGTAGGGGGTTATGGCTGGATAATACTGTATGTTGATCTGTAGGGGGTTATGGCTGGATAATACTGTATGTTGTTGATCTGTAGGGGTTATGGCTGGATAATACTGTATGTTGATCTGTAGGGGGTTATGGCTGGATAATACTGTATGTTGATCTGTAGGGGGTTATGGCTGGATAATAATGTATGTTGATCTGTAGGGGGTTATGGCTGGATAATACTGTATGTTGTTGATCTGTAGGGGTTATGGCTGGATAATACTGTATGTTGTTGATCTGTAGGGGTTATGGCTGGATAATACTGTATGTTGATCTGTAGGGGTTATGGCTGGATAATACTGTATGTTGATCTGTAGGGGGTTATGGCTGGATAATACTGTATGTTGATCTGTAGGGGTTATGGCTGGATAATACTGTATGTTGATCTGTAGGGGTTATGGCTGGATAATACTGTATGTTGTTGATCTGTAGGGGGTTATGGCTGGATAATACTGTATGTTGTTGATCTGTAGGGGTTATGGCTGGATAATACTGTATGTTGTTGATCTGTAGGGGTTATGGCTGGATAATACTGTATGTTGTTGATCTGTAGGGGTTATGGCTGGATAATACTGTATGTTGTTGATCTGTAGGGGTTATGGCTGGATAATACTGTATGTTGATCTGTAGGGGTTATGGCTGGATAATACTGTATGTTGATCTGTAGGGGTTATGGCTGGATAATACTGTATGTTGATCTGTAGGGGTTATGGCTGGATAATACTGTATGTTGTTGATCTGTAGGGGGTTATGGCTGGATAATACTGTATGTTGTTGATCTGTAGGGGGTTATGGCTGGATAATACTGTATGTTGATCTGTAGGGGGTTATGGCTGGATAATACTGTATGTTGATCTGTAGGGGGTTATGGCTGGATAATACTGTATGTTGATCTGTAGGGGTTATGGCTGGATAATACTGTATGTTGATCTGTAGGGGGTTATGGCTGGATAATACTGTATGTTGATCTGTAGGGGGTTATGGCTGGATAATACTGTATGTTGATCTGTAGGGGTTATGGCTGGATAATACTGTATGTTGTTGATCTGTAGGGGTTATGGCTGGATAATACTGTATGTTGTTGATCTGTAGGGGTTATGGCTGGATAATACTGTATGTTGATCTGTAGGGGTTATGGCTGGATAATACTGTATGTTGATCTGTAGGGGTTATGGCTGGATAATACTGTATGTTGATCTGTAGGGGTTATGGCTGGATAATACTGTATGTTGATCTGTAGGGGTTATGGCTGGATAATACTGTATGTTGATCTGTAGGGGTTATGGCTGGATAATACTGTATGTTGATCTGTAGGGGGTTATGGCTGGATAATACTGTATGTTGATCTGTAGGGGTTATGGCTGGATAATACTGTATGTTGTTGATCTGTAGGGGGTTATGGCTGGATAATACTGTATGTTGTTGATCTGTAGGGGTTATGACTGGATAATACTGTATGTTGATCTGTAGGGGTTATGGCTGGATAATACTGTATGTTTGATCTGTAGGGGGTTATGGCTGGATAATACTGTATGTTGTTGATCTGTAGGGGTTATGGCTGGATAATACTGTATGTTGATCTGTAGGGGTTATGGCTGGATAATACTGTATGTTGTTGATCTGTAGGGGTTATGGCTGGATAATACTGTATGTTGATCTGTAGGGGGTTATGGCTGGATAATACTGTATGTTGATCTGTAGGGGTTATGGCTGGATAATACTGTATGTTGATCTGTAGGGGTTATGGCTGGATAATACTGTATGTTGTTGATCTGTAGGGGGTTATGGCTGGATAATACTGTATGTTGATCTGTAGGGGTTATGGCTGGATAATACTGTATGTGTTGATCTGTAGGGGTTATGGCTGGATAATACTGTATGTTGATCTGTAGGGGGTTATGGCTGGATAATACTGTATGTTGTTGATCTGTAGGGGTTATGGCTGGATAATACTGTATGTTGATCTGTAGGGGTTATGGCTGGATAATACTGTATGTTGATCTGTAGGGGTTATGGCTGGATAATACTGTATGTTGTTGATCTGTAGGGGTTATGGCTGGATAATACTGTATGTTGATCTGTAGGGGTTATGGCTGGATAATACTGTATGTTGATCTGTAGGGGTTATGGCTGGATAATACTGTATGTTGTTGATCTGTAGGGGTTATGGCTGGATAATACTGTATGTTGATCTGTAGGGGTTATGGCTGGATAATACTGTATGTTGTTGATCTGTAGGGGTTATGGCTGGATAATACTGTATGTTGTTGATCTGTAGGGGTTATGGCTGGATAATACTGTATGTTGATCTGTAGGGGTTATGGCTGGATAATACTGTATGTTGATCTGTAGGGGTTATGGCTGGATAATACTGTATGTTGTTGATCTGTAGGGGTTATGGCTGGATAATACTGTATGTTGATCTGTAGGGGTTATGGCTGGATAATACTGTATGTTGATCTGTAGGGGTTATGGCTGGATAATACTGTATGTTGATCTGTAGGGGTTATGGCTGGATAATACTGTATGTTGATCTGTAGGGGTTATGGCTGGATAATACTGTATGTTGATCTGTAGGGGTTATGGCTGGATAATACTGTATGTTGTTGATCTGTAGGGGTTATGGCTGGATAATACTGTATGTTGATCTGTAGGGGTTATGGCTGGATAATACTGTATGTTGATCTGTAGGGGTTATGGCTGGATAATACTGTATGTTGATCTGTAGGGGTTATGGCTGGATAATACTGTATGTTGATCTGTAGGGGTTATGGCTGGATAATACTGTATGTTGATCTGTAGGGGTTATGGCTGGATAATACTGTATGTTGTTGATCTGTAGGGGTTATGGCTGGATAATACTGTATGTTGTTGATCTGTAGGGGTTATGGCTGGATAATACTGTATGTTGTTGATCTGTAGGGGTTATGGCTGGATAATACTGTATGTTGATCTGTAGGGGTTATGGCTGGATAATACTGTATGTTGTTGATCTGTAGGGGTTATGGCTGGATAATACTGTATGTTGTTGATCTGTAGGGGTTATGGCTGGATAATACTGTATGTTGTTGATCTGTAGGGGTTATGGCTGGATAATACTGTATGTTGTTGATCTGTAGGGGTTATGGCTGGATAATACTGTATGTTGTTGATCTGTAGGGGTTATGGCTGGATAATACTGTATGTTGATCTGTAGGGGTTATGGCTGGATAATACTGTATGTTGATCTGTAGGGGTTATGGCTGGATAATACTGTATGTTGATCTGTAGGGGTTATGGCTGGATAATACTGTATGTTGATCTGTAGGGGTTATGGCTGGATAATACTGTATGTTGATCTGTAGGGGTTATGGCTGGATAATACTGTATGTTGTTGATCTGTAGGGGTTATGGCTGGATAATACTGTATGTTGATCTGTAGGGGTTATGGCTGGATAATACTGTATGTTGTTGATCTGTAGGGGTTATGGCTGGATAATACTGTATGTGTTGATCTGTAGGGGTTATGGCTGGATAATACTGTATGTTGTTGATCTGTAGGGGTTATGGCTGGATAATACTGTATGTTGATCTGTAGGGGTTATGGCTGGATAATACTGTATGTTGTTGATCTGTAGGGGTTATGGCTGGATAATACTGTATGTTGATCTGTAGGGGTTATGGCTGGATAATACTGTATGTTGATCTGTAGGGGTTATGGCTGGATAATACTGTATGTTGATCTGTAGGGGTTATGGCTGGATAATACTGTATGTTGTTGATCTGTAGGGGTTATGGCTGGATAATACTGTATGTTGATCTGTAGGGGTTATGGCTGGATAATACTGTATGTTGATCTGTAGGGGTTATGGCTGGATAATACTGTAGTGTTGATCTGTAGGGGTTATGGCTGGATAATACTGTATGTTGTTGATCTGTAGGGGTTATGGCTGGATAATACTGTATGTTGATCTGTAGGGGTTATGGCTGGATAATACTGTATGTTGATCTGTAGGGGTTATGGCTGGATAATACTGTATGTTGTTGATCTGTAGGGGTTATGGCTGGATAATACTGTATGTTGTTGATCTGTAGGGGTTATGGCTGGATAATACTGTATGTGTTGATCTGTAGGGGTTATGGCTGGATAATACTGTATGTTGATCTGTAGGGGTTATGGCTGGATAATACTGTATGTTGATCTGTAGGGGTTATGGCTGGATAATACTGTATGTTGATCTGTAGGGGTTATGGCTGGATAATACTGTATGTTGATCTGTAGGGGTTATGGCTGGATAATACTGTATGTTGTTGATCTGTAGGGGTTATGGCTGGATAATACTGTATGTTGTTGATCTGTAGGGGTTATGGCTGGATAATACTGTATGTTGATCTGTAGGGGTTATGGCTGGATAATACTGTATGTTGATCTGTAGGGGTTATGGCTGGATAATACTGTATGTTGATCTGTAGGGGTTATGGCTGGATAATACTGTATGTTGTTGATCTGTAGGGGGTTATGGCTGGATAATACTGTATGTTGATCTGTAGGGGTTATGGCTGGATAATACTGTATGTTGATCTGTAGGGGTTATGGCTGGATAATACTGTATGTTGATCTGTAGGGGTTATGGCTGGATAATACTGTATGTTGTTGATCTGTAGGGGGTTATGGCTGGATAATACTGTATGTTGATCTGTAGGGGTTATGGCTGGATAATACTGTATGTTGTTGATCTGTAGGGGTTATGGCTGGATAATACTGTATGTTGATCTGTAGGGGTTATGGCTGGATAATACTGTATGTTGTTGATCTGTAGGGGTTATGGCTGGATAATACTGTATGTGTGATCTGTAGGGGTTATGGCTGGATAATACTGTATGTTGTTGATCTGTAGGGGTTATGGCTGGATAATACTGTATGTTGATCTGTAGGGGTTATGGCTGGATAATACTGTATGTTGATCTGTAGGGGTTATGGCTGGATAATACTGTATGTTGATCTGTAGGGGTTATGGCTGGATAATACTGTATGTTGATCTGTAGGGGTTATGGCTGGATAATACTGTATGTTGTTGATCTGTAGGGGTTATGGCTGGATAATACTGTATGTTGTTGATCTGTAGGGGTTATGGCTGGATAATACTGTATGTTGTTGATCTGTAGGGGTTATGGCTGGATAATACTGTATGTTGATCTGTAGGGGTTATGGCTGGATAATACTGTATGTTGTTGATCTGTAGGGGTTATGGCTGGATAATACTGTAGTGTTGATCTGTAGGGGTTATGGCTGGATAATACTGTATGTGTGATCTGTAGGGGTTATGGCTGGATAATACTGTATGTTGATCTGTAGGGGGTTATGGCTGGATAATACTGTATGTTGATCTGTAGGGGTTATGGCTGGATAATACTGTATGTTGATCTGTAGGGGTTATGGCTGGATAATACTGTATGTTGATCTGTAGGGGTTATGGCTGGATAATACTGTATGTTGTTGATCTGTAGGGGTTATGGCTGGATAATACTGTATGTTGTTGATCTGTAGGGGTTATGGCTGGATAATACTGTATGTTGATCTGTAGGGGTTATGGCTGGATAATACTGTATGTTGATCTGTAGGGGTTATGGCTGGATAATACTGTATGTTGATCTGTAGGGGTTATGGCTGGATAATACTGTATGTTGTTGATCTGTAGGGGGTTATGGCTGGATAATACTGTATGTTGATCTGTAGGGGTTATGGCTGGATAATACTGTATGTTGTTGATCTGTAGGGGTTATGGCTGGATAATACTGTATGTTGATCTGTAGGGGTTATGGCTGGATAATACTGTATGTTGATCTGTAGGGGTTATGGCTGGATAATACTGTATGTTGATCTGTAGGGGTTATGGCTGGATAATACTGTATGTTGATCTGTAGGGGTTATGGCTGGATAATACTGTATGTTGATCTGTAGGGGTTATGGCTGGATAATACTGTATGTTGTTGATCTGTAGGGGTTATGGCTGGATAATACTGTATGTTGATCTGTAGGGGTTATGGCTGGATAATACTGTATGTTGATCTGTAGGGGTTATGGCTGGATAATACTGTATGTTGATCTGTAGGGGTTATGGCTGGATAATACTGTATGTTGTTGATCTGTAGGGGTTATGGCTGGATAATACTGTATGTTGTTGATCTGTAGGGGTTATGGCTGGATAATACTGTATGTTGATCTGTAGGGGTTATGGCTGGATAATACTGTATGTTGATCTGTAGGGGTTATGGCTGGATAATACTGTATGTGTTGATCTGTAGGGGTTATGGCTGGATAATACTGTATGTTGATCTGTAGGGGTTATGGCTGGATAATACTGTATGTTGATCTGTAGGGGTTATGGCTGGATAATACTGTATGTTGTTGATCTGTAGGGGTTATGGCTGGATAATACTGTATGTTGATCTGTAGGGGTTATGGCTGGATAATACTGTATGTTGATCTGTAGGGGTTATGGCTGGATAATACTGTATGTTGATCTGTAGGGGGTTATGGCTGGATAATACTGTATGTTGATCTGTAGGGGTTATGGCTGGATAATACTGTATGTTGATCTGTAGGGGTTATGGCTGGATAATACTGTATGTTGATCTGTAGGGGTTATGGCTGGATAATACTGTATGTTGTTGATCTGTAGGGGTTATGGCTGGATAATACTGTATGTTGTTGATCTGTAGGGGGTTATGGCTGGATAATACTGTATGTTGATCTGTAGGGGTTATGGCTGGATAATACTGTATGTTGATCTGTAGGGGTTATGGCTGGATAATACTGTATGTTGTTGATCTGTAGGGGTTATGGCTGGATAATACTGTATGTTGTTGATCTGTAGGGGTTATGGCTGGATAATACTGTATGTTGATCTGTAGGGGTTATGGCTGGATAATACTGTATGTTGATCTGTAGGGGGTTATGGCTGGATAATACTGTATGTTGATCTGTAGGGGTTATGGCTGGATAATACTGTATGTTGATCTGTAGGGGGTTATGGCTGGATAATACTGTATGTTGATCTGTAGGGGTTATGGCTGGATAATACTGTATGTTGTTGATCTGTAGGGGTTATGGCTGGATAATACTGTATGTGTTGATCTGTAGGGGTTATGGCTGGATAATACTGTATGTTGTTGATCTGTAGGGGTTATGGCTGGATAATACTGTATGTTGATCTGTAGGGGTTATGGCTGGATAATACTGTATGTTGATCTGTAGGGGTTATGGCTGGATAATACTGTATGTTGATCTGTAGGGGTTATGGCTGGATAATACTGTATGTTGATCTGTAGGGGTTATGGCTGGATAATACTGTATGTTGTTGATCTGTAGGGGTTATGGCTGGATAATACTGTATGTTGATCTGTAGGGGGTTATGGCTGGATAATACTGTATGTTGTTGATCTGTAGGGGTTATGGCTGGATAATACTGTATGTTGTTGATCTGTAGGGGTTATGGCTGGATAATACTGTATGTTGATCTGTAGGGGTTATGGCTGGATAATACTGTATGTTGATCTGTAGGGGGTTATGGCTGGATAATACTGTATGTTGATCTGTAGGGGTTATGGCTGGATAATACTGTATGTTGTTGATCTGTAGGGGTTATGGCTGGATAATACTGTATGTTGATCTGTAGGGGGTTATGGCTGGATAATACTGTATGTTGTTGATCTGTAGGGGTTATGGCTGGATAATACTGTATGTTGTTGATCTGTAGGGGTTATGGCTGGATAATACTGTATGTTGTTGATCTGTAGGGGTTATGGCTGGATAATACTGTATGTTGATCTGTAGGGGTTATGGCTGGATAATACTGTATGTTGATCTGTAGGGGTTATGGCTGGATAATACTGTATGTTGATCTGTAGGGGTTATGGCTGGATAATACTGTATGTTGATCTGTAGGGGTTATGGCTGGATAATACTGTATGTTGATCTGTAGGGGGTTATGGCTGGATAATACTGTATGTTGATCTGTAGGGGTTATGGCTGGATAATACTGTATGTTGATCTGTAGGGGTTATGGCTGGATAATACTGTATGTTGATCTGTAGGGGTTATGGCTGGATAATACTGTATGTTGATCTGTAGGGGTTATGGCTGGATAATACTGTATGTTGTTGATCTGTAGGGGTTATGGCTGGATAATACTGTATGTTGTTGATCTGTAGGGGTTATGGCTGGATAATACTGTATGTGTTGATCTGTAGGGGTTATGGCTGGATAATACTGTATGTTGATCTGTAGGGGTTATGGCTGGATAATACTGTATGTTGATCTGTAGGGGTTATGGCTGGATAATACTGTATGTTGATCTGTAGGGGTTATGGCTGGATAATACTGTATGTTGATCTGTAGGGGTTATGGCTGGATAATACTGTATGTTGTTGATCTGTAGGGGTTATGGCTGGATAATACTGTATGTTGATCTGTAGGGGTTATGGCTGGATAATACTGTATGTTGTTGATCTGTAGGGGTTATGGCTGGATAATACTGTATGTTGTTGATCTGTAGGGGTTATGGCTGGATAATACTGTATGTTTGATCTGTAGGGGTTATGGCTGGATAATACTGTATGTTGATCTGTAGGGGGTTATGGCTGGATAATACTGTATGTTGATCTGTAGGGGTTATGGCTGGATAATACTGTATGTTGTTGATCTGTAGGGGTTATGGCTGGATAATACTGTATGTGTTGATCTGTAGGGGTTATGGCTGGATAATACTGTATGTTGATCTGTAGGGGTTATGGCTGGATAATACTGTATGTTGTTGATCTGTAGGGGTTATGGCTGGATAATACTGTATGTTGTTGATCTGTAGGGGTTATGGCTGGATAATACTGTATGTTGATCTGTAGGGGTTATGGCTGGATAATACTGTATGTTGATCTGTAGGGGTTATGGCTGGATAATACTGTATGTTGTTGATCTGTAGGGGTTATGGCTGGATAATACTGTATGTTGATCTGTAGGGGTTATGGCTGGATAATACTGTATGTTGATCTGTAGGGGTTATGGCTGGATAATACTGTATGTTGTTGATCTGTAGGGGTTATGGCTGGATAATACTGTATGTTTGATCTGTAGGGGTTATGGCTGGATAATACTGTATGTTGATCTGTAGGGGTTATGGCTGGATAATACTGTATGTTGTTGATCTGTAGGGGTTATGGCTGGATAATACTGTATGTTGATCTGTAGGGGTTATGGCTGGATAATACTGTATGTTGATCTGTAGGGGTTATGGCTGGATAATACTGTATGTGTTGATCTGTAGGGGTTATGGCTGGATAATACTGTATGTTGTTGATCTGTAGGGGTTATGGCTGGATAATACTGTATGTTGTTGATCTGTAGGGGTTATGGCTGGATAATACTGTATGTTGTTGATCTGTAGGGGTTATGGCTGGATAATACTGTATGTTGATCTGTAGGGGTTATGGCTGGATAATACTGTATGTTGTTGATCTGTAGGGGTTATGGCTGGATAATACTGTATGTTGTTGATCTGTAGGGGTTATGGCTGGATAATACTGTATGTTGATCTGTAGGGGTTATGGCTGGATAATACTGTATGTTGATCTGTAGGGGGTTATGGCTGGATAATACTGTATGTTGATCTGTAGGGGTTATGGCTGGATAATACTGTATGTTGATCTGTAGGGGTTATGGCTGGATAATACTGTATGTTGTTGATCTGTAGGGGTTATGGCTGGATAATACTGTATGTTGTTGATCTGTAGGGGGTTATGGCTGGATAATACTGTATGTTGATCTGTAGGGGTTATGGCTGGATAATACTGTATGTTGATCTGTAGGGGTTATGGCTGGATAATACTGTATGTTGATCTGTAGGGGGTTATGGCTGGATAATACTGTATGTTGTTGATCTGTAGGGGTTATGGCTGGATAATACTGTATGTTGTTGATCTGTAGGGGTTATGGCTGGATAATACTGTATGTTGTTGATCTGTAGGGGTTATGGCTGGATAATACTGTATGTTGTTGATCTGTAGGGGGTTATGGCTGGATAATACTGTATGTTGTTGATCTGTAGGGGTTATGGCTGGATAATACTGTATGTTGATCTGTAGGGGGTTATGGCTGGATAATACTGTATGTTGATCTGTAGGGGGTTATGGCTGGATAATACTGTATGTTGATCTGTAGGGGGTTATGGCTGGATAATACTGTATGTTGTTGATCTGTAGGGGGTTATGGCTGGATAATACTGTATGTTGTTGATCTGTAGGGGGTTATGGCTGGATAATACTGTATGTTGATCTGTAGGGGTTATGGCTGGATAATACTGTATGTTGTTGATCTGTAGGGGTTATGGCTGGATAATACTGTATGTTGTTGATCTGTAGGGGGTTATGGCTGGATAATACTGTATGTTGATCTGTAGGGGTTATGGCTGGATAATACTGTATGTTGATCTGTAGGGGTTATGGCTGGATAATACTGTATGTTGATCTGTAGGGGTTATGGCTGGATAATACTGTATGTTGTTGATCTGTAGGGGGTTATGGCTGGATAATACTGTATGTTGATCTGTAGGGGGTTATGGCTGGATAATACTGTATGTTGATCTGTAGGGGTTATGGCTGGATAATACTGTATGTTGTTGATCTGTAGGGGTTATGGCTGGATAATACTGTATGTTGATCTGTAGGGGTTATGGCTGGATAATACTGTATGTTGATCTGTAGGGGTTATGGCTGGATAATACTGTATGTTGTTGATCTGTAGGGGTTATGGCTGGATAATACTGTATGTTGTTGATCTGTAGGGGTTATGGCTGGATAATACTGTATGTTGATCTGTAGGGGTTATGGCTGGATAATACTGTATGTTGATCTGTAGGGGTTATGGCTGGATAATACTGTATGTTGTTGATCTGTAGGGGTTATGGCTGGATAATACTGTATGTTGTTGATCTGTAGGGGTTATGGCTGGATAATACTGTATGTTGATCTGTAGGGGGTTATGGCTGGATAATACTGTATGTTGATCTGTAGGGGTTATGGCTGGATAATACTGTATGTTGTTGATCTGTAGGGGGTTATGGCTGGATAATACTGTATGTTGATCTGTAGGGGTTATGGCTGGATAATACTGTATGTTGTTGATCTGTAGGGGGTTATGGCTGGATAATACTGTATGTTGATCTGTAGGGGGTTATGGCTGGATAATACTGTATGTTGATCTGTAGGGGTTATGGCTGGATAATACTGTATGTTGTTGATCTGTAGGGGTTATGGCTGGATAATACTGTATGTTGATCTGTAGGGGTTATGGCTGGATAATACTGTATGTTGATCTGTAGGGGGTTATGGCTGGATAATACTGTATGTTGATCTGTAGGGGGTTATGGCTGGATAATACTGTATGTTGTTGATCTGTAGGGGTTATGGCTGGATAATACTGTATGTTGTTGATCTGTAGGGGGTTATGGCTGGATAATACTGTATGTTGATCTGTAGGGGGTTATGGCTGGATAATACTGTATGTTGTTGATCTGTAGGGGTTATGGCTGGATAATACTGTATGTTGTTGATCTGTAGGGGTTATGGCTGGATAATACTGTATGTTGATCTGTAGGGGTTATGGCTGGATAATACTGTATGTTGATCTGTAGGGGTTATGGCTGGATAATACTGTATGTTGTTGATCTGTAGGGGTTATGGCTGGATAATACTGTATGTTGTTGATCTGTAGGGGTTATGGCTGGATAATACTGTATGTTGATCTGTAGGGGTTATGGCTGGATAATACTGTATGTTGTTGATCTGTAGGGGTTATGGCTGGATAATACTGTATGTTGATCTGTAGGGGGTTATGGCTGGATAATACTGTATGTTGATCTGTAGGGGTTATGGCTGGATAATACTGTATGTTGTTGATCTGTAGGGGTTATGGCTGGATAATACTGTATGTTGATCTGTAGGGGGTTATGGCTGGATAATACTGTATGTTGATCTGTAGGGGGTTATGGCTGGATAATACTGTATGTTGTTGATCTGTAGGGGGTTATGGCTGGATAATACTGTATGTTGATCTGTAGGGGTTATGGCTGGATAATACTGTATGTTGATCTGTAGGGGTTATGGCTGGATAATACTGCATGTTGTTGATCTGTAGGGGTTATGGCTGGATAATACTGTATGTTGATCTGTAGGGGTTATGGCTGGATAATACTGTATGTTGATCTGTAGGGGTTATGGCTGGATAATACTGTATGTTGATCTGTAGGGGTTATGGCTGGATAATACTGTATGTTGTTGATCTGTAGGGGTTATGGCTGGATAATACTGTATGTTGTTGATCTGTAGGGGTTATGGCTGGATAATACTGTATGTTGTTGATCTGTAGGGGTTATGGCTGGATAATACTGTATGTTGATCTGTAGGTGTAAGCGGATGGTGGTGGTGATATCTGATGAGTACCTGGACAGTGATGCCTGTGACTTCCAGACAAAGTTTGCCCTCAGTCTCTGTCCTGGTAAGTCTCTGTCCTGGTAAGTCTCTGTCCTGGTAAGTCTCTGTCCTGGTAAGTCTCTGTCCTGGTAAGTCTCTGTCCTGGTAAGTCTCTGTCCTGGTAAGTCTCTGTCCTGGTAAGTCTCTGTCCTGGTAAGTCTCTGTCCTGGTAAGTCTCTGTCCTGGTATGTCTCTGTCCTGGTAAGTCTCTGTCCTGGTATGTCTCTGTCCTGGTAAGTCTCTGTCCTGGTATGTCTCTGTCCTGGTAAGTCTCTGTCCTGGTAAGTCTCTGTCCTGGTAAGTCTCTGTCCTGGTAAGTCTCTGTCCTGGTATGTCTCTGTCCTGGTAAGTCTCTGTCCTGGTAAGTCTCTGTCCTGGTAAGTCTCTGTCCTGGTATGTCTCTGTCCTGGTAAGTCTCTGTCCTGGTAAGTCTCTGTCCTGGTAAGTCTCTGTCCTGGTAAGTCTCTGTCCTGGTAAGTCTCTGTCCTGGTAAGTCTCTGTCCTGGTAAGTCTCTGTCCTGGTAAGTCTCTGTCCTGGTAAGTCTATCACTCAGTAACATGTTGTTGCTCTGGAGGTATTTTAAGATGTTGTGGTAGATCAGGTCTGCGTCTGACCTCTTTCCACTTCCTGTTGTTTTTCTCCATGTCAATGTCATGATAGGTTGTTGTCATATTAATGTCATGGTAGGTTGTTGTCATGTTAATGTCATGGCAGGTTGTTGTCATGTTAATGTCATGGTAGGTTGTGTCATATTAATGTCATGGTATGTTGTCATATTAATATCATGGTAGGTTGTCATATTAATGTCATGGTCGGTGGTTGTAGTGCCATATTAATGTCATGGTAGGTTGTTGTCATGGTAGGTTGTTGTCATTAATGTCATGGTAGGTTGTTGTCATTGATGTCATGGTAGCTTGTCATATTGATGTCATGGTAGGTTGTTGTCATTAATGTCATGGTAGCTTGTTGTTATATTGATGTCATGGTAGCTTGTGTCATATTGATGTCATGGTAGCTTGTGTCATATTAATATCATGGTAGCTTGTGTCATATTAATGTCATGGTAGGTTGTTGTCATATTGATGTCATGGCAGGTTGTTGTTGTCACGACTGTTTGGAGGATTGACGGACCAAAACGCAGCATTAGGAAAATAAGCCATCTCCTTTTATTGATGAAGAAGGCAAAACGAAACAAACCCACTACGAACTAACCAAAACAATAAACGATCGTGAAGCTAAATAAACGATGTGCACACACAGGCTACAAACGTTTAACATAGACAACTACTCACATCAAATGAAAGCCTATGGCTACCCTAAATATGGCTCCCAATCAGAGACAACCGAAATCAGCTGTCTCTAATTGGGAACTCATTCAGGCAACCATAGACTCTCCTAGACAACTAAACATACATAGACAACGCTAGACACCTGTACTCAACACAAACCCATATACTACACCCAACACCCCCTTTACCATAGAATCACCCAAAACCAACAAAACACAAACATTCCCCATGTCACACCCTGACCTAACTAAAATAATAAAGAAAACAAAGAATACTAAGGCCAGGGCGTGACAGTTGTTATATTAATGTCATGGTAGGTTGTTGTCATATTAATGTCATGGTAGGTTGTTATAGTGTAATATTGATGTCATGGCAGGTTGTTGTCATATTAATATCATGGTAGGTTGTTGTCATATTAATATCATGGTAGGTTGTTGTCATATTAATATCATGGTAGGTTGTCATATTAATGTCATGGTAGGTTGGTGTAGTGCCATATTAATGTCATGGCAGGTTGTTGTCATATTGATGTCATGGCAGGTTGTTGTCATGGTAGGTTGTTGTCATATTAATATCATGGCAGGTTGTTGTCATGGTAGGTTGTTGTCATATTAATGTCATGGTAGGTTGTTGTCATATTAATATCATGGCAGGTTGTTGTCATGGTAGGTTGTTGTCATATTAATGTCATGGTAGGTTGTTGTAATGTCATGGTAGGTTGGTGTAGTGCCATATTAATGTCATGGTAGGTTGTTGTAGTGCCATATTAATGTCATGGTAGCTTGTTGTCATATTGATGTCATGGAAGGTTGTTATAGTGTCATATTGATGTCATGGTAGCTTGTTATATTGATGTCATGGTAGCTTGTTATATTGATGTCATGGTAGCTTGTTATATTAATGTCATGGTAGCTTGTTGTCATATTGATGTCATGGTAGCTTGTTATATTGATGTCATGGTAGCTTGTTGTCATATTGATGTCATGGTAGCTTGTTGTTATATTGATGTCATGGCAGCTTGTTGTTATATTGATGTCATGGTAGCTTGTTGTTAAATTGATGTCATGGTAGCTTGTTGTGTCATATTAACTGCAGCTCGATTTAACATCTATCTCCTCTCTGAAACCTCTCCTAGGTGCCCGAAGCAAGCGGCTGATCCCTGTGATGTATAGGTCTATGAAGAAACCTTTCCCCAGTATCCTGAGGTTCCTGACGGTGTGTGACTACACACGACCCTGTACACAGTCCTGGTTCTGGGTCCGGCTGGCCAGGGCCCTCTCCCTGCCCTGAATGAATGGTACAGACTTACAGCAACCAATCATCACAGGGGTTCTGCCCCTCTACATCGGGAACAGGCGGAGTACATGTCAGCTCGGTGGTACTGTTACTTTACTGGGGACCGCTGATCGCCTCGGTTTAGTTAACATATTTTATATTCATTTATATTTTATATTCATTCATGTCTTAGTTAGAACAGTTTGTGTATTGTACGTACTACTTTGAACACATAAGATGAGACTTGTAGTAGTTTTCTGAAACCACAGATGGAGTTCCTGGGGTATTCTCCTCTTTTTGTCCTCATCACTGAGAGCCTGATGGCTGGTTCACTCATTACCGATTATATTTGGGTTTAATATGAGATTTCATTCCATCGAAAACGTTTTATATGTTTTCAATATGATATTTTATTCTGAGCCCCATCGCTCATATGGACCAAATATCAACCTGAAGGAATAAATGCTGGGTTTTTTTATATTGCAATTTTTTCACCTGTTAAGAATATTGTATAGATCAGATATCTGCATGGTTGGCAACACATTTTACAATTATTTAGCTAATTGTTTATCTGACGGGTCAGCTCTTTAGTTTTCATATCCTCCTTCCTCCTGTCATGGCGGCCATGTCTCCTCAGATGAGAGATATCAGCCTGTGACTTCCTCCTGTCATGGCGGCCATATTGTCTCCTCAGATGAGAGATATTAGTCTGTCATGACGGCCATGTTGTCTCCTCAGATGAGAGATATCAGCCTGTGACTTCCTCCTGTCATGGCGGCCATATTGTCTCCTCAGATGAGAGATATTAGCCTGTCATGACGGCCATGTTGTCTCCTCAGATGAGAGATATCAGCCTGCGACTTCCTCCTGTCATGGCGGCCATGTTGTCTCCTCAGATGAGAGATTGCAGCCTGCGACTTCCTCCTGTCATGACGGCCATGTTGTCTCCTCAGCCTGTGACACCCTGTTTCAGTACAGAGCAGAGAGACTGTCACCTGGCACATTCACCACACTTTATAAAGCTGTATATATCCACCAATACTGTAAAAACAATGTAAAGAAATGGGAGAAGGACAGCAAGTGATAAGGGACTTTGTCAGCGATGTAACTGGGCATTTCCAAATGTATCCTGTGACTGTTTCTCTGGTAACTACTGGAAGTATATTTTGTGTTTCTTTATTTCATCTGCTCTGTTTTTCTATTAAAAAACATCTTTATTAAGCTTCCTAATGTCTACCAGCGTACTTCCTGTATGGCATGACAATTACTTTCAGGATTGTAACTAGTGAGTCACACAGTAGGACCTGGTCCGGCGGTACCACAGTAGGGCCTGGTCCGGCGGTACCACAGTAGGGCCTGGTCCGGCGGTACCACAGTAGGGCCTGGTCCGGCGGTACCACAGTAGGGCCTGGTCCAGCCCTACATGCAGCAGCTACTCTTCCTGGGGTTCATTAACTACTGAATATACAGCAGCTACTCTTCCTGGGGTCCATTAACTACTGAATATACAGCAGCTACTCTTCCTGGGGTTCATTAACTACTGAATATACAGCAGCTACTCTTCCTGGGGTTCATTAACTACTGAATATACAGCAGCTACTCTTCCTGGGGTTCATTAACTACTGAATATACAGCAGCTACTCTTCCTGGGGTTCATTAACTACTGAATATACAGCAGCTACTCTTCCTGGGGTTCATTAACTACTGAATATACAGCAGCTACTCTTCCTGGGGTTCATTAACTACTGAATATACAGCAGCTACTCTTCCTGGGGTCCATTAACTACTGAATATACAGCAGCTACTCTTCCTGGGGTCCATTAACTACTGAATATACAGCAGCTACTCTTCCTGGGGTTCATTAACTACTGAATATGCAGCAGCTACTCCTCCTGGGGTTCATTAACTACTGAATATGCAGCAGCTACTCTTCCTGGGGTTCATTAACTACTGAATATGCAGCAGCTACTCCTCCTGGGGTTCATTAACTACTGAATATACAGCAGCTACTCTTCCCG